>NW_028187300.1:0-66000 GCF_964204655.1 Triturus cristatus
CGGTGCCCAAGTGTGGTATTACATCTCTAGTGCCTGTGTTCCAAATCTTAAGTTCCTAGGTCATCCGGAAGATTCCTTTTGCAGTAACTTTGTACTTTTTACGCACCCATTGAAACCTATGGGAGCACGCGTGTGACTACTTGCTCTGCACACGCCACCCGTGGACCTCCTGGTCACTAACTGACGTTAGCTCCTTGTAGGCCCAGCGATTCTAGAGGCCCTAGGCCTTTTCCCTTTCCTGTTCGTGGTACTTATACCACTATTTTAGTATATGGTTCGAGTGGCCACCAGGGCCTATCCATATAAAGTGCAACTTCTGTGTATTCTGTGATAATCTTGTTTGACGATTTGTGCTCCTGTGCTCATAAAGAGACTAGGGGTTACTTTGAGAAATAAATACATATATATTTTGAATATATATCTGTGTGGTGTCCTTTCATTGGTATAAAAGGGGGTTACTATTGGTAAAACAGCTTGCTTAACACGCATCACGAGTTTAGCCTCAAAGACTGCTTAGCCTACGCTACCACTAGGGCAGCTAGTCCAAAAAGGTTGACTTACAACCACATCATAAGGGTTGCTTGGCATGGTACAAGGTGATCACTTTAACTAGTGAGCATCATATACCAGGCCAACTTCTCACATTGGTGGGCAGCGGTTGGATTTGAGCTTGCTGTGTTTTACCATTGTAATCTCTTGGTTACCAATTGAAAGATCACATAGGTACCTGTAGGTACATATAAAACAAGATTAGATATACTTAAGTTCTACTGAACTTAGTTGTTGTAGAGCAAAGGGAGTAGCACACCCTGACTACAACTACTAGATAGGTTTAGTAGGTAAACCCAAGTGTAGGTAGATTGCAACACATCCACCCACACTTAAGAGCAATGGCCGGGGCAGAGGGGTCCACTGTACCCATCTCTGTTGAGAGTGACCCCCAGAGGGCACCATCCAGCTTTGCTACCCTTAATCAGAATGAGCTCAGGCATTTGGCAACTCTTAGAGGCCTTAAACAGCCCAAGAACCCAAACTCTGCTGAGCTCAGAGAGCTCTTACAGAATGATGAGAATCAGAGAGCACTCAAGAAAGCTTCCCAGTTAGCCCCCTTAGGGACAGGAACAGGAGGCCCCCCTTCTGAAGATGCCACTGAAGTACCCCTTCCCAATAGTCACCCCTTAGATGGGATGCCTACCACAGAGGATGAGAGTGAAAAGGATACTGACAGTAGTGAGGATGAAGGGAGAACTAGCCCAGTGCCAAGTATTATACTTGGCCCAGCTAAACCAAGGCTATTGGGGACTGACAGTGGGTTCAACCCACTGGATCTCCCCAGTGGACTTAACACAGGGTTTGGAAGGCAAAGGAATCGCTCAGGTGACTCCAATGCTTCCCATGGCTCTAGAGGCTCTCAAGGTCACTCCAGGAGAAGGATGACCACCCCTCAGAGGAGGGAACATGAGGCCAAGATGCAAGAGGCTCAGCTGAGGATCAGGAAGCAGGAGCTAGAAGTAGCCCTGATGGAAGAGAAACTTAGCAAGGCTAGACAGCATAAAGAGAGTGGGTCTATACCCACTGGTGGCAGCATAGTCCCTAAGGACAAAGATAGGGTTTTCGACAATAGAAACCTGTCTAAGGTTGTGCCCCCCTACAAAAGTGGGGATGACATCCACAAGTGGATAACTGCTCTTGAGAGAGCCTGCAAAGTACAGCAGGTTCCTGAAGATCAGTGGGCAGCAATCCTCTGGCTCTCCTTTGAGGGAAGAGGCAGAGACAGACTCCTCACTGTTAGAGAAGAGGATGTCAGAAACTACAGAGTCCTGAAGAGTGTTCTAGTTGATGGGTTAGGCTTAACCACTGAGCAGTACAGGTTAATGTTCAGAGACACCCAAAAGACACAGACTCAGGACTGGTCTGAATACATTGAATGTGCCACTAAGGCTTTGGAGGGTTGGTTGCTGGGAAGTAAGGTATCTGATTTTACAGGATTGTATAATTTGATGATGAGAGAACAGATTTTAAATAACTGTCAAAACCAGCAACTGCATCAACACTTGGTTGACTCTGATCTGACCTCTCCCCAAGAATTGGGAAAGAAGGCAGACAAATGGGTCAGAACCAGGGTTAAGCAAAAGAACCAGAACCAGGGCCAAGGGGGTGATCAGAAGAAAACAGACCAAAAGGGTGGAGATCAGAAATCTAAAGACCAGAAGTCTTCAACAGGGCCCCAAACTACTGCTAAGGAGGGTGGGTCCCAACAACAGTCCAAAAAGAAGAAAGAAGGTCAAAAGAAACCCTGGTGCAATCATTGTAAAAATACAACTCACTGGACTAGTGATTGCAAAAAGGGTGGAGCCCCCAACACTGTTGCCCCTAAGGCACCTGCTCCCAGTACTACTGTCAGCAGTGTTGGTCCCCAGACAAAGGGTGTAGTGGGAATCACTATGGGAACTGAAGGAGATTCTGACTTAGACAGAACCCTTACACAGGCAGTCTTGATCTGTGATGGGGACATTGATTTGTCCCTGACTGTGAGCCCCAGTGACCTGGGCAAGTACAGACAGACTCCTTTAATAAATGAAAAAGTGGCTCAAGCTTACAGGGACACATGTGCCAGTGTCACTATGGTGACACCAGGCTTTGTGGACCCTGGACAGTACATACCAGGTGAGAACTACCTGGTGACCAATGCCAGCAATGCCACTACTTCACATAGTGTGGCAGTTGTTAACTTCTCATGGGGAGGGGTAACTGGCCTCAAAAGGGTTGTGGTTAGTGCAGACCTCCCAGTAGAATGTTTGTTGGGCAATGACCTAGAGAGTTCTCTATGGTCAGAAGTGGAGTACAGGACTCATGCAGAGATGTTAGGTATATCATCACATGTCCTTGCTGTGACCAGGTCACAGGCCAAAAAGTGCCTCACTGAACCACAGGTCTTGGATCCTGGAACAATGGACCAAGCACCTACCAAGAAGAAGAACAGGAGGGTCAAGGCTGTGCCTTCCCCCCTGCCTCAGAGTGATGATCAGCCTTCCCAGGAAGCTGATCTAGAGGACCCTGAAGGAACTGTCCCTGAAGAGCTTGAACCTGACCAGGTTGAGTTTCTGGGGACAGGGGGACCTTCAAGGGCTGACTTGAGGCAGGCTCAGTTATCCTGTCCCTCTCTTGAACCCCTCAGACAGCTGGCTGCTGCTGAGGCTGCTGGGAATGCTCAAGGTACCCATAAAGTGTATTGGGATGAAGGGCTCCTTTATTCAGAGGCTAGAGACCCCAAGCCTGGTGCTACCAGGAGGTTGGTCATACCTCTGCAATTTAGGGGCTTCCTTCTTACCTTGGCCCATGACATTCCTTTAGCAGGACACCTAGGCCAGAATAAGACCTGGGACAGACTTGTCCCTCACTTTCACTGGCCTCACATGAATGAAGATACAAAGGAGTTTTGTCGCTCCTGTGTTACCTGCCAAGCCAGTGGCAAATCAGGTGGCACAACAAAGGCCCCCCTAATACCACTACCTGTGGTGGGGGTCCCCTTTGAAAGAGTGGGAATAGACATAGTGGGTCCCATGGATCCTCCCACTGCATCTGGGCACAGATTTATACTGGTGGTAGTGGATCATGCCACCAGGTATCCAGAGGCAATTCCCCTTAGGACCACTACAGCTCCTGTTGTGGCCAGGGCCCTGCTGGGAGTATTCTCCAGAGTGGGGTTTCCTAAGGAGGTAGTATCTGACAGAGGTACCAACTTTATGTCAGGATACTTGACAGCTATGTGGAAGGAATGTGGTTTCAACTACAAGTTCACCACCCCTTATCACCCACAATGCAATGGGCTTGTTGAGAGATTCAACAAGACCCTAAAGGGTATGATCAAAGGATTACCTGAAAAGCTCAGGCGAAGATGGGATATCCTTCTACCCTGCCTTCTGTTTGCTTACAGAGAGGTCCCACAAAAAGGAGTTGGCTACAGCCCCTTTGAATTGTTGTTTGGGCACCCTGTGAGAGGCCCACTGTGTTTGGTGAAGGAAGGATGGGAGTTACCTCTCAAAAAGCCTAAGCTAGACATAGTGGACTATGTACTTGGTCTCCGCTCCAGGATGGCTGAGTATATGGAGAAGGCATCTAAAAACCTTGAGGCAAGCCAGGCCTTACAGAAAGCTTGGCATGACCAAAAGGCTGTCTTGGTTGAGTATCAGCCAGGACAGAAGGTATGGGTGTTGGAGCCAGTGGCCCCAGCAGCACTCCAAGACAAATGGTCTGGACCCCATACAATCCTGGAAAAGAAGGGAGAGGTCACCTACTTGGTGGACCTAGGAACTCCCAGGAGTCCCCACAGGGTACTCCATGTTAACAGGCTTAAAGCATATGTTGACAGGGCAGACATGGGCTTGCTCATGGCTACAGATGAGGGACAGGAGGAAGAGAGTGACCCTCTCCCAGACCTGTTGTCTCAGAACCCTGAAGATGGCTCAGTTGAAGGAGTGACCCTTGGAGGCAACCTCACTGCCCATCAGCAGACTGAATGTAGACAGGTTCTACAATCATTTTCACATATGTTTTCCTTGATACCTAGTCAAACTGACTGGTGTACCCATGTTGTGGACACTGGTGACAGTCTGCCTGTAAAGAACAAACTTTACAGACAACCTGACCACGTCAGGGACTGTATAAAGGCTGAGGTACATAAAATGCTGGAATTAGGTGTCATTGAACCCTCAGAGAGCCCCTGGGCTAGCCCAGTGGTTCTGGTCCCCAAACCTCACACCAAAGATGGCAAGAGAGAGATGAGGTTCTGTGTGGACTACAGAGGGCTCAATGCTGTCACCAGGACAGATGCACACCCTATTCCAAGGGCAGATGAGCTCATAGACAAACTAGCTTCTGCAAAGTTTTTGAGCACATTTGACTTGACAGCTGGCTATTGGCAAATCAGGTTAGCTGAGGAGTCTAAGGCCAAAACAGCATTCTCAACCCCAGGTGGGCATTATCAGTTTGTGGTGATGCCCTTTGGTCTGAAGAATGCACCTGCCACCTTCCAAAGGCTGGTGAACCAAGTCCTTACTGGGTTGGATGACTTTTGCGCAGCATATCTTGATGACATTGCTGTCTTTAGTTCCACCTGGGAGGATCACCTGATCCACCTGAAGAAGGCTCTTGAGGCTCTGCAAAGGGCAGGCCTCACTATCAAGGCTACTAAGTGCCAGATAGGGCAGAGTAAGGTTGTGTATTTGGGCCACCTTGTAGGTGGGGGCCAAGTTCAACCACTGGAGAGTAAGATACAGTCCATCAAGGATTGGTCCCCTCCAACCACCCAGACTCAAGTTCGAGCTTTCTTGGGCTTGACTGGGTATTACAGGAAGTTTGTTAAGAACTATGGGTCCATTGTGACTCCTCTTAATGATCTGACATCCAAGAAGATGCCCAAAAAGGTTCAGTGGACAGTAAGCTGTCAAAAGGCATTTGATGACCTGAAGGAGGCCATGTGCTCTGCACCTATCCTGAAAAGTCCTGACTACTCCAAAGAGTTTATTGTCCAAACAGATGCTTCTGAGTTGGGTGTGGGAGCTGTGCTGTCACAACTTAATGTAGATGGTCAAGACCAACCCATTGCTTTTATTAGCAGAAGGTTGACCCCCAGAGAGAAGAATTGGTCAGCTATTGAGAGGGAGGCCTTTGCTGTGGTGTGGGCCCTGAAGAAGCTGAGGCCATACTTGTTTGGCACTCACTTCAAGATTCAGACCGACCATAAGCCCCTCTTGTGGCTAAATCAGATGAAGGGTGAAAACCCCAAACTGCTTAGGTGGTCCATTTCCCTACAGGGGATGGACTTTACAGTGGAGCACCGGCCAGGTACTGACCATGGGAATGCAGATGGTCTCTCCAGGTACTTCCACTTAGGACATGAAGACGAGACTGGTCAAGGCTAGTTTAATGTCCCAGCGTTTGGGGGGGGGTTGTGTAGGAGAGTAGGGTCTGCTATCCTATGGTCACCCCAAATTTTTGCTTTTTGCTTCACTGGTTTTTGACATATTGAGGCTGTGGGCCTGCCAATCAGACCCCCAGCCTGCTGTTCTCTCTACTAAATTAAAACTATGCACCCTAGGTGCATAACCAATTGGAAGTGGATCACCCTGTCAGCCCCTGTACCAGTGTACACTAGGTACCCAGGGCATTGGTGTACCCAAGGCCTGCCAAGGGCTGCAGCATGTATTATGCCACCCCAGGCTTGGCCTAACGATTTGACACAACTGGCTGATCACTCAGCTGGGGTAAGTTGGTGTAATCACCTCTTACTTAGGTGTAGTATACCTATACCTAACCTTAAATGGGACACCTGGTAACCTATAAGTCACTCCTATAGCAGGCCTTAACAATCCTGAAGGCAGAGTGCTTGGTTCCATGTGAGATGGTGCTCTGGCATGAGCTGAGCCTGTCTGCAGTGGTCGGAACAACTTCCTTCTACTGTTTCCAGATATCGTCATACCATATACTCTTAAGTGCATTATGAACCTCGCGGTTAAATGCTATCTTTGGTTTGGCTTTATCAAAACATGTCGAGTAAGGTGTCATACGAATTGGAATACTAACCCCTCGCCAATTCTGGCGACGGGGTTAGCATTCCACCCTTCTAGAGGGACACGACATGTACAGTGCCTGAAACCCGGGTAAAATCAGACATAGCCTCAGCTCCACAAAATGGATGCTGCCACCACAGACACAAGTCTGCCCTCCTGCTGCTGGGAGTCCTTCCAGCTTGGGAGGTGTGGACAAAGGGTTTCCTGCCAGGGGAGGTGCGTGCACCACCCCAGACAGGATTTTGTGTATTGGTCAGGTAGGGCTTGAAAGAAACCAGACATGCCTTGGCTCACAAGGAGCCTCGGTGCATATACCAGTTCAAACCGGTCCTGGGGCACACCAGTCCCGGGCCTGGGGCGAGCTGGACAAAGGATTGGGGGTGTAACCACCCCCCTTCCTGGTCCCACCCATAGGGAGGGACCTAGCAGGTAGTCCGGCCCCTAGAATCCGAATAAAGGTAGGAGCTGTGTCCTAAGACTTCAGACATCCTGGAATCAACTTGAAACTAAGAAGAAGACGGGAACTTCGACATTCTGCTGCACAGAAGACTGAAGAAAATCTCCCCTGTGGTCAGGGAGTGACCACCTTGCTAACGCAAGCACCATCCAGCGAATCAACGTCTGCTTTGCCGCCGCCTCCCGCCGGAGCCCGAGGCCCAGAGACTGACAAGACCTGGACCTCCAGACCTCTCACCGCCCGATCCACAGTCCCTGCAAAGAGGAGACCCGTGGAGGCACCGAGACACGTGGAGCCAGCCATCTTGAAACGACTACGACAAGCTGACCAGTGCAACAACCGAGGCTCCCTCCAAGTTGTGCTTTGGGTCCTGAGAAGCCCAACCCTCGAGCAGCATCTGCACCAAAGGTGAGCCCTCCAGCATCTCCACGATCTGCGTGGGGCCCTTCTGCATTTTGCCACTCGACGCGCCTAACCGGTTGCTGGCCCGCTGGCTAGTGGCCATCTTGGCGACGAAATCTACGACAAACACCGCTGGTCTGGTTGCTCCAGACTGGCCCTTGCTCCCCTCCAAAGGAGCCGTTCCTCTGACCTTGCTGGTCAGAACCATCAGCTTATCTCCTTGCCCACAACAATTGCTTTTGCCAAGGCTTGTTTGCTTCGATCAAGTCGCCGACACCGCCGACAGCGAGAGCCTGCGTGGGACAGCTCGTGACTCGACTCCTAGACGTCGTCGACCTTCAGGGACCACGTGGCTGCAGAGTCAAGCTACACCTTCCTTCCTGTTTGCACCCGACATCGCCTGGTACCCACCTGGTGCCACGCTGGTCACTGGCTAGTGACTGTGAACACTGTCCCCTCTGCTTACAGGTCTTCAACATCTCCGATCCACTCTTGGATCCACTGCATCTCTTCCCGACCGACCGCCTGCAGCACTTTTGTCTACAGGCCCCACGGAACAGATAGAAGAAACCCGACGCACTTCGAGGCCTATGCACCCGCTTCCTGTGGGTGAGGTAAAGCTGGCACTCCGGTGCCCAAGTGTGGTATTACATCTCTAGTGCCTGTGTTCCAAATCTTAAGTTCCTAGGTCATCCGGAAGATTCCTTTTGCAGTAACTTTGTACTTTTTACGCACCCATTGAAACCTATGGGAGCACGCGTGTGACTACTTGCTCTGCACACGCCACCCGTGGACCTCCTGGTCACTAACTGACGTTAGCTCCTTGTAGGCCCAGCGATTCTAGAGGCCCTAGGCCTTTTCCCTTTCCTGTTCGTGGTACTTATACCACTATTTTAGTATATGGTTCGAGTGGCCACCAGGGCCTATCCATATAAAGTGCAACTTCTGTGTATTCTGTGATAATCTTGTTTGACGATTTGTGCTCCTGTGCTCATAAAGAGACTAGGGGTTACTTTGAGAAATAAATACATATATATTTTGAATATATATCTGTGTGGTGTCCTTTCATTGGTATAAAAGGGGGTTACTATTGGTAAAACAGCTTGCTTAACACGCATCACGAGTTTAGCCTCAAAGACTGCTTAGCCTACGCTACCACTAGGGCAGCTAGTCCAAAAAGGTTGACTTACAACCACACCATAAGGGTTGCTTGGCATGGTACAAGGTGATCACTTTAACTAGTGAGCATAATATACCAGGCCAACTTCTCACAGTGTGGTTGTGTGTGTGGTTGTGTGTGTGTGTGTGGTTGTGTGTGTGTGTGGTTGTGTGTGTGTGTGGTTGTGTGTGTGTGTGGTTGTGTGTGTGGTTGTGTGTGGGTGTGTGGTTGTGTGTGTGGTTGTGTGTGTGGTTGTGTGTGTGTGGTTGTGTGTGGTTGTGTGTGTGGTTGTGTGTGGTTGTGTGTGTGGTTGTGTGTGGTTGTGTGTGGTTGTGTGGTTGTGTGTGTGTGGTTGTGTGTGTGTGTGTGGTTGTGTGTGTGTGTGTGTGTGGTTGTGTGTGTGTGTGTGGTTGTGTGTGGTTGTGTGTGTGTGTGGTTGTGTGTGTGTGTGTGGTTGTGTGTGTGTGTGTGGTTGTGTGTGTGTGTGGTTGTGTGTGTGTGTGGTTGTGTGTGTGTGTGGTTGTGTGTGTGTGTGGTTGTGTGTGTGTGGTTGTGTGTGTGTGGTTGTGTGTGTGTGTGTGTGTGTGGGTGTGGTTGTGTGTGTGTGGTTGTGTGTGTGTGTGGTTGTGTGTGGTTGTGTGTGTGTGTGGTTATGTGTGGTTGTGTGTGGTTGTGTGTGTGTGTGGTTGTGTGTGGTTGTGTGTGTGGTTGTGTGTGGTTGTGTGGTTGTGTGTGTGTGTGTGTGGTTGTGTGTGTGTGTGTGTGGTTGTGTGTGTGTGGTTGTGTGTGTGTGTGTGGTTGTGTGTGTGTGTGGTGTTGTGTGTGTGTGGTTGTGTGTGTGGTTGTGTGTGTGGTTGTGTGTGTGGTTGTGTGTGTGTGTGTGGTTGTGTGTGTGTGTAGTTGCGTGTTGTTGTGTGGTTGTGTGTGGTTGTGTGTGGTTGTGTGTGTGGTTGTGTGTGTGTGGTTGTGTGTGTGTGGTTGTGTGTGTGTGGTTGTGTGTGTTTGGTTGTGTGTGTGTGGTTGTGTGTGGTGTGTGTGGTTGTGTGTGTGTGGTGTGTGTGGGTGGTGTGTGTGGTTGTGTGTGTGGGTGTGTGGTTGTGTGTGGTTGTGTGTGTGTGTGGTTGTGTGTGTGGTTGTGTGTGTGTGTGGTTGTGTGTGTGGTTGTGTGTGTGTGTGGTTGTGTGTGTGGTTGTGTGGTTGTGTGTGTGTGTGTGGTTGTGTGTGTGTGTGTGTGTGGTTGTGTGTGGTTGTGTGTGTGGTTGTGTGTGTGTGGTTGTGTGTGTGTGTGTGGTTGTGTGTGTGGTTGTATATGTAGTTGTGTGTTGGTGTGTGTGGTTGTGTGTGTGTGTGTGGGTGGTGTGTGGGTGGTTGTGTGTGGTTCTGTGTGTGTGTGTGGTTATGTGTGGTTGTGTTCGTGGTTGTGTGGTTGTGTGGTTGTGTGTGTGTGGTTGTGTGTGTGGTTGTGTGTGTGTGTGGTTGTGTGTGTGGTTGTGTGTGTGTGTGGTTGTGTGTGTGTGTGGTTGTGTGTGTGTGTGGTTGTGTGTGTGTGTGGTTGTGGTTGTGTGTGGGTGTGTGGTTGTGTGTGTGGTTGTGTGTGTGGTTGTGTGTGTGTGGTTGTGTGTGGTTGTGTGTGGTTGTGTGTGTGGTTGTGTGTGGTTGTGTGGTTGTGTGTGTGGTTGTGTGTGGTTGTGTGTGGTTGTGTGGTTGTGTGGTTGTGTGTGTGTGGTTGTGTGTGTGTGTGTGGTTGTGTGTGTGTGTGTGTGTGTGTGTGTGTGTGTGGTTGTGTGTGTGTGTGTGTGGTTGTGTGTGGTTGTGTGTGTGTGGTTGTGTGTGTGTGTGTGTGGTTGTGTGTGTGTGTGTGTGGTTGTGTGTGTGTGTGTGGTTGTGTGTGTGTGTGTGTGTGTGTGTTTGTGTGTGTGTGGTTGTGTGTGTGTGTGGTTGTGTGTGTGTGTGGTTGTGTGTGTGTGTGGTTGTGTGTGTGTGTGGTTGTGTGTGTGTGTGGTTGTGTGTGTGTGGTTGTGTGTGTGTGGGTGTGTGGGTGTGGTTGTGTGTGTGTGTGGTTGTGTGTGTGTGGTTGTGTGTGGTTGTGTGTGTGTGTGGTTGTGTGTGGTTGTGTGTGGTTGTGTGTGTGTGTGGTTGTGTGTGGTTGTGTGTGTGGTTGTGTGTGGTTGTGTGGTTGTGTGTGTGTGTGTGTGGTTGTGTGTGTGTGTGTGTGGTTGTGTGTGTGTGTGGTTGTGTGTGTGTGTGTGGTTGTGTGTGTGTGTGGTGTTGTGTGTGTGTGGTTGTGTGTGTGGTTGTGTGTGTGGTTGTGTGTGTGGTTGTGTGTGTGTGTGTGGTTGTGTGTGTGTGTAGTTGCGTGTTGTTGTGTGGTTGTGTGTGGTTGTGTGTGGTTGTGTGTGTGTGGTTGTGTGTGTGTGGTTGTGTGTGTGTGGTTGTGTGTGTGTGGTTGTGTGTGTGTGGTTGTGTGTGGTGTGTGTGGTTGTGTGTGTGTGGTGTGTGTTGGTGGTGTGTGTGGTTGTGTGTGTGTGTGTGGTTGTGTGTGTGTGTGGTTGTGTGTGTGGTTGTGTGTGTGTGTGGTTGTGTGTGTGGTTGTGTGTGTGTGGTTGTGTGTGTGTGTGGTTGTGTGTGTGTGTGTGGTTGTGTGTGTGTGTGTGGTTGTGTGTGGTTGTGTGTGTGGTTGTGTGTGTGGTTGTGTGTGTGTGGTTGTGTGTGTGTGTGTGGTTGTGTGTGTGGTTGTATATGTAGTTGTGTGTTGGTGTGTGTGGTTGTGTGTGGTTGTGTGTGGTTGTGTGTGTGGTTGTGTGTGGTTGTGTGTGTGGTTGTGTGTGTGGTTGTGTATGTAGTTGTGTGTTGTGTGTGTGTGTGGTTGTGTGTGTGGTTGTGTGTGTGTGTGTGTGGTTGTGTGTGTGTGTGTGTGGTTGTGTGTGTGGTTGTGTATGTAGTTGTGTGTTGGTATGTGTGTGGTTGTGTGTGGTTGTGTGTGGTTGTGTGTGTGGTTGTGTGTGGTTGTGTGGTTGTGTGTGTGGTTGTGTGTGTGGTTGTGTATGTAGTTGTGTGTTGTGTGTGTGTGTGGTTGTGTGTGGTTGTGTGTAGTTGTGTGTGGTTGTGTGTGTGGTTGTGTGTGGTTGTGTGTGTGTGTGGTTGTGTGTGTGGTTGTGTATGTAGTTGTGTGTTGTTGTGTGTGTGTGTGGTTGTGTGTGGTTGTGTGTGGTTGTGTGTGTGTGTGGTTGTGTGTGTGTGTGGTTGTGTGTGTGTGGTTGTGTGTGTGTGGTTGTGTGTGTGTGGTTGTGTGTATGTGGTTGTATGTGGTTGTGTGTGTGGTTGTGTGTGTGTGTGGTTGTGTGTGTGTGGTTGTGTGTGTGTGGTTGTGTGTGGTTGTGTGTGTGGTGTGGTTGTGTGTGGGGTTTGTGTGTGTGTGTGGTTGTGTGTGGTTGTGTATGTGTGTAGTTGCGTGTTGTTGTGTGGTTGTGTGTGGTTGTGTGTGGTTGTGTGTGTGGTTGTGTGTGTGTGGTTGTGTGTGTGTGGTTGTGTGTGTGTGGTTGTGTGTGTGTGGTTGTGTGTGGTGTGTGTGGTTGTGTGTGTGTGGTGTGTGTGGGTGGTGTGTGTGGTTGTGTGTGTGGGTGTGTGGTTGTGTGTGGTTGTGTGTGTGTGTGGTTGTGTGTGTGTGGTTGTGTGTGTGGTTGTGTGGTTGTGTGTGTGTGTGTGGTTGTGTGTGTGTGTGTGTGTGGTTGTGTGTGGTTGTGTGTGTGGTTGTGTGTGTGGTTGTGTGTGTGTGTGTGGTTGTATTTGTGGTTGTGTGTGTGTGTGTGTGGTTGTGTTTGTGTGTGTGGTTGTGTGTGTGGTTGTTTGTGTGTGTGTGTGGTTGTGTGTGTGTGTGGTTGTGTGTGTGTGGTTGTGTGAGTGTGTGTGGTTGTGTGTGTGTGTGGTTGTGTGTGTGTGTGTGTGTGGTTGTGTGTGTGTGTGTGGTTGTGTTTGTGTGTGTGGTTGTGTGTGTGTGTGTGTGGTTGTGTGTGTGTGTGTGGTTGTGTTTGTGTGTGTGGTTGTGTTTGTGTGTGTGGTTGTGTGTGTGTGGTTGTGTTTGTGTGTGTGGTTGTGTGTGGTTGTGTGTGTGTGGTTGTGTGTGTGGTTGTGTGTGTGTGTGGTTGTGGTTGTGTGTGTGGTTGTGTGTGTGGTTGTGTGTGTGTGTGGTTGTGTGTGTGGTTGTGTGTGTGTGTGTGTGTGTGGTTGTGTGTGTGTGGTTGTGTGTGGTTGTGTGTGGTTGTGTGGTTGTGTGTGGTTGTGTGTGGTTGTGTGTGTGTGGTTGTGTGTGGTTGTGTGTGTGTGTGGTTGTGTGTGGTTGTGTGTGTGTGGTTGTGTGTGTGTGTGTGTGGTTGTGTGTGTGTGTGTGTGGTTGTGTGTGGTTGTGTGTGGTTGTGTGTGTGTGGTTGTGTGTGTGTGGTTGTGTGGTTGTGTGTGGTTCTGTGTGTGTGTGTGTGTGGTTGTGTGTGGTTCTGTGTGGTTCTGTGTGTGTGTGGTTGTGTGTGTGTGGTTGTGTGTGTGGTTGTGTGTGTGTGGTTGTGTGTGTATGGTTGTGTGTGTGTGTGGTTGTGTGTGTATGGTTGTGTGTGGTTGTGTGTGTGTGTGGTTGTGTGTGTGTGGTTGTGTGTGTGTGGTTGTGTGTGGTTGTGTGTGTGTGTGGTTGTGTGTGTGGTTGTGTGTGGTTGTGTGTGTGTGTGTGGTTGTGTGTGTGTGGGTGTGTGTGTGTGTGTGTGTGGTTGTGTGTGTGTGGTTGTGTGTGTGTGGTTGTGTGTGTGTGGTTGTGTGTGTGGTTGTGTGTGGTTGTGTGTGTGGTTGTGTGTGGTTGTGTGTGTGGTTGTGTGTGGTTGTGTGTGTGTGGTTGTGTGTGTGTGGTTGTGTGTGTGTGGTTGTGTGTGGTTGTGTGTGTGGTTTGGTTGTGTGTGGTTGTGTGTGTGTGTGTGTGGTTGTGTGTGTGTGTGTGTGGTTGTGTGTGGTTGTGTGTGTGTGTGTGGTTGTGTGTGGCTGTGTGGTTGTGTGGTTGTGTGTGTGTGGCTGTGTGGTTGTGTGGTTATGTGGTTGTGTGTGTGTGTGGTTGTGTGTATGGTTGTGTGTGTGTGTGTGTTGTGTGTGTGTGTGTGGGTGTGTGTGTGGTTGTGTGTGTGGTTGCGTGTGTGGTTGTGTGTGTGGTTGTGTGTGTGGTTGTGTGTGTGGTTGTGTGTGTGTGTGGTTGTGTGTGTGTGTGTGTGTGGTTGTGTGTGTGTGTGTGTGGTTGTGTGTGTGTGTGTGGTTGTGTGTGTGTGTGTGGTTGTGTGTGTGTGGTTGTGTGTGTGTGTGGTTGTGTGTGTGTGTGTGGTTGTGTGTGTGGTTGTGTGTGTGGTTGTGTTTGTGTGTGTGGTTGTGTGTGGTTGTGTGTGGTTGTGTGTGTGGTTGTGTGTGTGGTTGTGTGTGTGTGTGGTTGTGTTTGTGTGTGTGGTTGTGTGTGTGTGTGGTTGTGTTTGTGTGTGTGGTTGTGTGTGTGTGTGGTTGTGTGTGTGGTGTGTGGGTGGTGTGTGTGGTTGTGTGTGGTTCTGTGTGTGTGTGTGTGGTTGTGTGTGGTTGTGTGTGTGTGTGTGTGTGGTTGTGTGTGTGTGTGTGTGTGTGTGTGTGTGTGTGTGTGTGTGTGTGTGTGGTTGTGTATGTGTGTGTGTGTGTGGTTGTGTGTGTGTGGTTGTGTGGTTGTGTGTGTGGTTGTGTGTGTGGTTGTGTGTGTGTGTGGTTGTGTGTGTGGTTGTGTGTGTGTGTGGTTGTGTTTGTGTGTGTGTGTGTGTGGTTGTGTTTGTGTGTGTGGTTGTGTGTGTGTGGTTGTGTGTGTGGTGTGTGGGTGGTGTGGGTGGTTGTGTGTGGTTCTGTGTGTGTGTGGTTGTGTGTGGTTGTGTGTGTGTGTGTGGTTGTGTGTGGTTGTGTTGTGGTTGTGTGTGGTTGTGTGTGGTTGTGTGTGGTTGTGTGTGTGGTTGTGTGTGGTTGTGTGTGTGTGTGTGTGTGTGTGGTTGTGTGTGTGTGTGTGGTTGTGTGTGATTGTGTGTGTGGTTGTGTGGTTGTGTGTGTGTGGTTGTGTGTGTGTGTGGTTGTGTGTGTGTGTGGGTGGTGTGTGTGTGTGTGGGTGGTGTGTGTGGTTGTGTGTGGGTGGTGTGTGTGGTTGTGTGTGGGTGGTGTGTGTGGTTGTGTGTGGGTGGTGTGTGTGGTTGTGTGTGTGTGTGGTTGTGTGTGTGTGTGGTTGTGTGTGGTTGTGTGTGGTTGTGTGTGGTTGTGTGTGTGTGTGGTTGTGTTTGTGTGTGTGGTTGTGTGTGTGTGTGGTTGTGTGTGGTTGTGTGTGGTTGTGTGGTTGTGTGTGGTTGTGTGTGGTTGTGTGTGGTTGTGTGTGTGTGGTTGTGTGTGTGGTTGTGTGTGTGGTTGTGTGTGTGTGTGGTTGTGTTTGTGGTTGTGTGTGTGTGTGGTTGTGTTTGTGTGTGTGTGTGGTTGTGTGTGTGTGTGGTTGTGTTTGTGTGTGTGGTTGTGTGTGTGGTTGTTTGTGTGTGTGTGTGGTTGTGTGTGTGTGGTTGTGTGTGTGTGTGTGTGTGGTTGTGTGTGTGTGTGGTTGTGTGTGTGTGTGGTTGTGTTTGTGTGTGTGGTTGTTTGTGTGTGTGTGGTTGTGTGTGTGTGTGGTTGTGTGTGTGTGTGGTTGTGTGTGTGTGTGGTTGTGTTTGTGTGTGTGGTTGTGTGTGTGTGTGTGTGGGTGGTGTGTGTGGTTGTGTGTGTGTGTGTGTGGGTGGTGTGTGTGTGGTGTGTGTGGTTCTGTGTGTGTGTGTGGTTGTGTGTGGTTGTGTGTGTGGTTGTGTGGTTGTGTGGTTGTGGTTGTGTGTGTGGTTGTGTGTGTGGTTGTGTGTGTGTGTGGTTGTGTGTGTGGTTGTGTGTGTGTGTGTGTGTGTGTGGTTGTGTGTGTGTGGTTGTGTGTGGTTGTGTGTGGTTGTGTGGTTGTGTGTGGTTGTGTGTGTGTGGTTGTGTGTGGTTGTGTGTGTGTGTGGTTGTGTGTGTGTGTGGTTGTGTGTGGTTGTGTGTGTGTGGTTGTGTGTGTGTGTGTGGTTGTGTGTGTGTGTGTGTGTGTGGGGTTGTGTGTGGTTGTGTGTGGTTGTGTGTGTGTGGTTGTGTGTGTGTGGTTGTGTGTGGTTCTGTGTGTGTGTGTGTGTGTGTGGTTGTGTGTGGTTGTGTGTGTGTGTGGTTGTGTGTGGCTGTGTGGTTGTGTGGTTGTGTGTGTGTGGCTGTGTGGTTGTGTGGTTATGTGGTTGTGTGTGTGTGTGGTTGTGTGTGTGGTTGTGTGTGTGTGTGTGGTTGTGTGTGTGTGTGTGTGGGTGTGTGTGTGGTTGTGTGTGTGGTTGTGTGTGTGGTTGTGTGTGTGGTTGTGTGTGTGGTTGTGTGTGTGGTTGTGTGTGTGTGTGTGGTTGTGTGTGTGTGTGTGGTTGTGTGTGTGTGTGTGTGTGTGTGTGGTTGTGTGTGTGTGTGTGTGGTTGTGTGTGTGTGTGGTTGTGTGTGTGTGTGGTTGTGTGTGTGTGTGGTTGTGTGTGTGGTTGTTTGTGTGGTTGTGTTTGTGTGTGTGGTTGTGTGTGGTTGTGTGTGGTTGTGTGTGGTTGTGTGTGTGGTTGTGTGTGTGGTTGTGTGTGTGTGTGTGGTTGTGTTTGTGTGTGTGGTTGTGTGTGTGTGTGGTTGTGTTTTTGTGTGTGGTTGTGTGTGTGTGTGGTTGTGTTTGTGTGTGTGGTTGTGTGTGTGTGTGTGGTTGTGTGTGTGGTGTGTGGGTGGTGTGTGTGGTTGTGTGTGGTTCTGTGTGTGTGTGTGTGTGGTTGTGTGTGGTTGTGTGTGTGTGTGTGTGTGGTTGTGTGTGTGTGTGTGTGTGTGTGTGTGTGTGTGTGTGTGTGTGTGTGGTTGTGTGTGTGTGTGTGTGTGTGTGTGTATGTGTGTGTGTGGTTGTGTGTGTGTGTGTGTGGTTGTGTGTGTGTGGTTGTGTGTGTGTGGTTGTGTGTGTGGTTGTGTGTATGGTTGTGTGTGTGTGTGTGGTTGTGTGTGTGGTTGTGTGTGTGTGTGGTTGTGTTTGTGTGTGTGTGTGTTTGTGTTTGTGTGTGTGGTTGTGTGTTTGTGGTTGTGTGTGTGGTGTGTGGGTGGTGTGTGTGGTTGTGTGTGGTTCTGTGTGTGTGTGGTTGTGTGTGGTTGTGTGTGTGTGTGTGGTTGTGTGTGGTTGTGTGTGGTTGTGTGTGTGTGTGTGTGGTTGTGTGTGGTTGTGTGTGTGGTTGTGTGTGTGTGGTTGTGTGTGTGGTTGTGTGTGTGGTTGTGTGTGTGTGTGGTTGTGTTTGTGTGTGTGGTTGTGTGTGTGTGTGTGTGTGGTTGTGTGTGTGTGGTTGTGTTTGTGGTTGTGTGTGTGGTTGTGTGTGTGGTTGTGTGTGTGTGTGGTTGTGTGTGTGTGTGTGGTTGTGTGTGTGTGTGTGTGGTTGTGTTTGTGTGTGTGGTTGTGTATGTGTGTGGTTGTGTGTGTGTGTGGTTGTGTGTGTGGTGTGTGGGTGGTGTGTGTGGTTGTGTGTGGTTCTGTGTGTGTGTGTGGTTGTGTGTGGTTGTGGTTGTGTGTGGTTGTGTGTGTGTGTGGTTGTGTGTGTGTGTGTGTGTGTGTGTGTGGTTGTGTGTGTGTGTGTGTGTGGTTGTGTGTGTGGTTGTGTGTGTGGTTGTGTGTGTGGTTGTGTGTGTGTGTGGTTGTGTTTGTGTGTGTGGTTGTGTGTGTGTGTGTGTGGTTGTGTTTGTGTGTGTGGTTGTGTTTGTGTGTGTGTGTGTGGTTGTGTTTGTGTGTGTGGTTGTGTGTGTGTGGTTTTATGTGTGGTGTGTGGGTGGTGTGTGTGGTTGTGTGTGGTTCTGTGTGTGTGTGTGGTTGTGTGTGGTTGTGTGTGGTTGTGTGTGGTTGTGTGTGTGTGGTTGTGTGTGGTTGTATGTGGTTGTGTGTGTGTGTGTGTGGTTGTGTGTGTGTGTGGTTGTGTTTGTGTGTGTGGTTGTGTGTGTGTGTGTGGTTGTGTGTGTGTGTGTGTGTGGTTGTGTGTGGTTGTGTGGTTGTGTGGTTGTGTGTGTGGTTGTGTGTGTGGTTGTGTGTGTGGTTGTGTGTGTGTGTGGTTGTGTTTGTGGTTGTGTGTGTGTGTGGTTGTGTTTGTGTGTGTGGTTGTGTTTGTGTGTGTGGTTGTGTGTGTGGTTGTTTGTGTGTGTGTGTGGTTGTGTGTGTGTGGTTGTGTGTGTGTGTGTGGTTGTGTGTGGTTGTGTGTGGTTATGTGTGGTTGTGTGTGTGTGGTTGTGTGTGTGTGTGTGTGGTTGTGTGTGTGTGTGGTTGTGTGTGTGTGTGTGGTTGTGTGTGTGTGTGTGGTTGTGTTTGTGTGTGTGGTTGTGTTTGTGTGTGTGGTTGTGTGTGTGTGTGTGGTTGTGTGTGTGTGTGGTTGTGTGTGTGTGTGGTTGTGTGTGTGTGTGGTTGTGTGTGTGGTTGTGTGGTTGTGGTTGTGTGTGTGTGTGGTTGTGTGTGTGTGTGTGGTTGTGTGTGTGGTTGTGTGTGTGTGTGTGGTTGTGTGTGTGGTTGTGTGTGTGTGTGTGGTTGTGTGTGTGTGTGGTTGTGTGTGGTTGTGTGTGTGGTTGTGTGTGGTTGTGTGGTTGTGTGTGTGTGTGTGTGTGGTTGTGTGTGTGTGGTTGTGTGTGTGTGTGTGGTTGTGTGTGTGTGTGGTGTTGTGTGTGTGTGGTTGTGTGTGTGGTTGTGTGTGTGGTTGTGTGTGTGGTTGTGTTTGTGTGTGTGTGTGTGGTTGTGTTTGTGTGTGTGGTTGTGTGTGTGTGGTTTTATGTGTGGTGTGTGGGTGGTGTGTGTGGTTGTGTGTGGTTCTGTGTGTGTGTGTGGTTGTGTGTGGTTGTGTGTGGTTGTGTGTGGTTGTGTGTGTGTGGTTGTGTGTGGTTGTGTGTGGTTGTGTGTGTGTGTGTGGTTGTGTGTGTGTGTGGTTGTGTTTGTGTGTGTGGTTGTGTGTGTGTGTGTGGTTGTGTGTGTGTGTGTGTGGTTGTGTGTGGTTGTGTGGTTGTGTGGTTGTGTGTGTGGTTGTGTGTGTGGTTGTGTGTGTGTGTGGTTGTGTTTGTGGTTGTGTGTGTGTGTGGTTGTGTTTGTGTGTGTGGTTGTGTTTGTGTGTGTGGTTGTGTGTGTGGTTGTTTGTGTGTGTGTGTGGTTGTGTGTGTGTGGTTGTGTGTGTGTGTGTGGTTGTGTGTGGTTGTGTGTGGTTGTGTGTGGTTGTGTGTGTGTGGTTGTGTGTGTGTGTGTGGTTGTGTGTGTGTGTGGTTGTGTGTGTGTGTGTGGTTGTGTGTGTGTGTGTGGTTGTGTTTGTGTGTGTGGTTGTGTTTGTGTGTGTGGTTGTGTGTGTGTGTGGTTGTGTGTGTGTGTGGTTGTGTGTGTGTGTGGTTGTGTGTGTGTGTGGTTGTGTGTGTGGTTGTGTGGTTGTGGTTGTGTGTGTGTGTGGTTGTGTGTGTGTGTGTGTGGTTGTGTGTGTGGTTGTGTGTGTGTGTGTGGTTGTGTGTGTGGTTGTGTGTGTGTGTGTGGTTGTGTGTGTGTGTGGTTGTGTGTGTGTGTGGTTGTGTGTGTGTGTGTGGTTGTGTTTGTGTGTGTGGTTGTGTGTGTGTGGTTGTGTGTGTGTGTGGTTGTGTGTGTGTGTGGTTGTGTGTGTGTGTGTGGTTGTGTGTGTGTGTGGTTGTGTGTGTGTGTGTGTGGTTGTGTGTGTGTGTGGTTGTGTTTGTGTGTGTGGTTGTGTGTGTGTGTGGTTGTGTGTGTGTGTGGTTGTGTGTGTGTGTGGTTGTGTGTGTGTGTGTGGTTGTGTGTGTGTGTGGTTGTGTGTGTGTGTGTGGTTGTGTTTGTGTGTGTGGTTGTGTGTGTGTGTGTGGGTGGTGTGTGTGGTTGTGTGTGTGTGTGTGTGGGTGGTGTGTGTGTGGTTGTGTGTGGTTCTGTGTGTGTGTGTGTGTGGTTGTGTGTGGTTGTGTGTGTGGTTGTGTGGTTGTGGTTGTGTGTGTGGTTGTGTGTGTGTGTGTGGTTGTGTGTGTGGTTGTGTGTGTGTGTGGTTGTGTGTGTGTGGTTGTGTGTGTGTGTGGTTGTGTGTGTGTGTGGTTGTGTGTGTGTGGTTGTGTGTGTGTGGTTGTGTGTGTGTGTGGTTGTGTGTGTGTGGTTGTGTGTGTGTGGTTGTGTGTGTGTGTGTGGTTGTGTGTGTGTGGTTGTGTGTGTGTGTGGTTGTGTGCGTGTGGTTGTTTGTGTGTGTGTGGTTGTTTGTGTGTGTGTGGTTGTGTGTGTGTGTGGTTGTGTGTGTGTGTGTGTGTGGTTGTGTGTGTGGTTGTGTGTGTGTGGTTGTGTTTGTGTGTGTGGGTGGTGTGTGTGGTTGTGTGTGTGTGTGGGGGTGGTGTGTGTGGTTGTGTGTGTGTGTGTGGGTGGTGTGTGTGTGGTTGTGTGTGGTTCTGTGTGTGTGTGCGGTTATGTGTGGTTGTGTTCGTGGTTGTGTGGTTGTGTGGTTGTGTGTGTGTGGTTGTGTGTGTGGTTGTGTGTGTGTGTGGTTGTGTGTGTGGTTGTGTGTGTGGTTGTGTGTGTGTGTGTGGTTGTGTGTGTGTGTGGTTGTGTGTGTGTGTGGTTGTGTGTGTGTGTGGTTGTGTGTGTGGTTGTGTGTGGGTGTGTGGTTGTGTGTGTGGTTGTGTGTGTGGTTGTGTGTGTGTGTGGTTGTGTGTGGTTGTGTGTGGTTGTGTGTGTGTGTGGTTGTGTGTGGTTGTGTGTGTGGTTGTGTGTGGTTGTGTGGTTGTGTGTGTGTGTGTGTGGTTGTGTGTGTGTGTGTGTGGTTGTGTGTGTGTGGTTGTGTGTGTGTGTGTGGTTGTGTGTGTGTGTGGTGTTGTGTGTGTGTGGTTGTGTGTGTGGTTGTGTGTGTGGTTGTGTGTGTGGTTGTGTGTGTGTGTGTGGTTGTGTGTGTGTGTAGTTGCGTGTTGTTGTGTGGTTGTGTGTGGTTGTGTGTGGTTGTGTGTGTGGTTGTGTGTGTGTGGTTGTGTGTGTGTGGTTGTGTGTGTGTGGTTGTGTGTGTGTGGTTGTGTGTGTGTGGTTGTGTGTGGTGTGTGTGGTTGTGTGTGTGTGGTGTGTGTTGGTGGTGTGTGTGGTTGTGTGTGTGTGTGTGGTTGTGTGTGTGTGTGGTTGTGTGTGTGGTTGTGTGTGTGTGTGGTTGTGTGTGTGGTTGTGTGTGTGTGGTTGTGTGTGTGTGTGGTTGTGTGTGTGTGTGTGGTTGTGTGTGTGTGTGTGTGTGTGTGTGGTTGTGTGTGGTTGTGTGTGTGGTTGTGTGTGTGTGGTTGTGTGTGTGTGGTTGTGTGTGTGTGTGTGGTTGTGTGTGTGGTTGTATATGTAGTTGTGTGTTGGTGTGTGTGGTTGTGTGTGGTTGTGTGTGGTTGTGTGTGTGGTTGTGTGTGGTTGTGTGTGTGGTTGTGTGTGTGGTTGTGTATGTAGTTGTGTGTTGTGTGTGTGTGTGGTTGTGTGTGTGGTTGTGTGTGTGTGTGTGTGGTTGTGTGTGTGTGTGTGGTTGTGTGTGTGGTTGTGTATGTAGTTGTGTGTTGGTGTGTGTGGTTGTGTGTGGTTGTGTGTGGTTGTGTGTGGTTGTGTGTGTGGTTGTGTGTGGTTGTGTGGTTGTGTGTGTGGTTGTGTGTGTGGTTGTGTATGTAGTTGTGTGTTGTGTGTGTGTGTGGTTGTGTGTGGTTGTGTGTAGTTGTGTGTGGTTGTGTGTGTGGTTGTGTGTGGTTGTGTGTGTGTGTGGTTGTGTGTGTGGTTGTGTATGTAGTTGTGTGTTGTTGTGTGTGTGTGTGGTTGTGTGTGGTTGTGTGTGGTTGTGTGTGTGTGTGGTTGTGTGTGTGTGTGGTTGTGTGTGTGTGGTTGTGTGTGTGTGGTTGTGTGTGTGTGGTTGTGTGTGTGTGGTTGTATGTGGTTGTGTGTGTGGTTGTGTGTGTGTGTGGTTGTGTGTGTGTGGTTGTGTGTGTGTGGTTGTGTGTGGTTGTGTGTGTGGTGTGGTTGTGTGTGGGGTTTGTGTGTGTGTGTGGTTGTGTGTGGTTGTGTATGTGTGTAGTTGCGTGTTGTTGTGTGGTTGTGTGTGGTTGTGTGTGGTTGTGTGTGTGGTTGTGTGTGTGTGGTTGTGTGTGTGTGGTTGTGTGTGTGTGGTTGTGTGTGGTGTGTGTGGTTGTGTGTGTGTGGTGTGTGTGGGTGGTGTGTGTGGTTGTGTGTGTGGGTGTGTGGTTGTGTGTGGTTGTGTGTGTGTGTGGTTGTGTGTGTGTGTGGTTGTGTGTGTGGTTGTGTGGTTGTGTGTGTGTGTGTGGTTGTGTGTGTGTGTGTGTGTGGTTGTGTGTGGTTGTGTGTGTGGTTGTGTGTGTGGTTGTGTGTGTGTGTGTGGTTGTATTTGTGGTTGTGTGTGTGTGTGTGTGGTTGTGTTTGTGTGTGTGGTTGTGTGTGTGGTTGTTTGTGTGTGTGTGTGGTTGTGTGTGTGTGTGGTTGTGTGTGTGTGGTTGTGTGAGTGTGTGTGGTTGTGTGTGTGTGGTTGTGTGTGTGTGTGTGGTTGTGTGTGTGTGTGTGGTTGTGTTTGTGTGTGTGGTTGTGTGTGTGTGTGTGTGGTTGTGTGTGTGTGTGTGGTTGTGTTTGTGTGTGTGGTTGTGTTTGTGTGTGTGGTTGTGTGTGTGTGGTTGTGTTTGTGTGTGTGGTTGTGTGTGGTTGTGTGTGTGTGGTTGTGTGTGTGGTTGTGTGTGTGTGTGGTTGTGGTTGTGTGTGTGGTTGTGTGTGTGGTTGTGTGTGTGTGTGGTTGTGTGTGTGGTTGTGTGTGTGTGTGTGTGTGTGTGGTTGTGTGTGTGTGGTTGTGTGTGGTTGTGTGTGGTTGTGTGGTTGTGTGTGGTTGTGTGTGGTTGTGTGTGTGGTTGTGTGTGGTTGTGTGTGTGTGGTTGTGTGTGGTTGTGTGTGTGTGGTTGTGTGTGTGTGTGTGGTTGTGTGTGTGTGTGTGTGGTTGTGTGTGGTTGTGTGTGGTTGTGTGTGTGTGGTTGTGTGTGTGTGGTTGTGTGGTTGTGTGTGGTTCTGTGTGTGTGTGTGTGTGGTTGTGTGTGGTTCTGTGTGGTTCTGTGAGTGTGTGGTTGTGTGTGTGTGGTTGTGTGTGTGGTTGTGTGTGTGTGGTTGTGTGTGTATGGTTGTGTGTGTGTGTGGTTGTGTGTGTATGGTTGTGTGTGGTTGTGTGTGTGTGTGGTTGTGTGTGTGTGGTTGTGTGTGTGTGGTTGTGTGTGGTTGTGTGTGTGTGTGTGGTTGTGTGTGTGGTTGTGTGTGGTTGTGTGTGTGTGTGTGGTTGTGTGTGTGTGTGGTTGTGTGTGTGTGTGTGTGGTTGTGTGTGTGTGTGTGGTTGTGTGTGTGTGGGTGTGTGTGTGTGTGTGTGGTTGTGTGTGTGTGGTTGTGTGTGTGTGGTTGTGTGTGTGTGGTTGTGTGTGTGGTTGTGTGTGGTTGTGTGTGTGGTTGTGTGTGGTTGTGTGTGTGGTTGTGTGTGGTTGTGTGTGTGTGGTTGTGTGTGTGTGGTTGTGTGTGTGTGGTTGTGTGTGGTTGTGTGTGTGGTTTGGTTGTGTGTGGTTGTGTGTGTGTGTGTGTGGTTCTGTGTGTGTGTGTGTGGTTGTGTGTGGTTGTGTGTGTGTGTGTGGTTGTGTGTGGCTGTGTGGTTGTGTGGTTGTGTGTGTGTGGCTGTGTGGTTGTGTGGTTATGTGGTTGTGTGTGTGTGTGGTTGTGTGTGTGGTTGTGTGTGTGTGTGTGGTTGTGTGTGTGTGTGTGGGTGTGTGTGTGGTTGTGTGTGTGGTTGCGTGTGTGGTTGTGTGTGTGGTTGTGTGTGTGGTTGTGTGTGTGGTTGTGTGTGTGTGTGGTTGTGTGTGTGTATGTGTGTGGTTGTGTGTGTGTGTGTGTGGTTGTGTGTGTGTGTGTGGTTGTGTGTGTGTGTGTGGTTGTGTGTGTGTGTGTGGTTGTGTGTGTGTGTGGTTGTGTGTGTGTGTGGTTGTGTGTGTGTGTGGTTGTGTGTGTGGTTGTGTGTGTGGTTGTGTTTGTGTGTGTGGTTGTGTGTGGTTGTGTGTGTGGTTGTGTGTGTGGTTGTGTGTGTGTGTGTGGTTGTGTTTGTGTGTGTGGTTGTGTGTGTGTGTGGTTGTGTTTGTGTGTGTGGTTGTGTGTGTGTGTGGTTGTGTTTGTGTGTGTGGTTGTGTGTGTGTGTGGTTGTGTGTGTGGTGTGTGGGTGGTGTGTGTGGTTGTGTGTGGTTCTGTGTGTGTGTGTGTGGTTGTGTGTGGTTGTGTGTGTGTGGTTGTGTGGTTGTGTGTGTGTGTGTGTGTGTGTGTGTGTGTGTGTGTGTGTGTGTGTGTGTGTGGTTGTGTGTGTGTGTGTGTGGTTGTGTGTGTGTGGTTGTGTGGTTGTGTGTGTGGTTGTGTGTGTGGTTGTGTGTGTGTGTGGTTGTGTGTGTGGTTGTGTGTGTGTGTGGTTGTGTTTGTGTGTGTGTGTGTGGTTGTGTTTGTGTGTGTGGTTGTGTGTGTGTGGTTGTGTGTGTGGTGTGTGGGTGGTGTGGGTGGTTGTGTGTGGTTCTGTGTGTGTGTGGTTGTGTGTGGTTGTGTGTGTGTGTGTGGTTGTGTGTGGTTGTGTGTGGTTGTGTGTGGTTGTGTGTGGTTGTGTGTGGTTGTGTGTGTGGTTGTGTGTGGTTGTGTGTGTGTGTGTGTGTGTGGTTGTGTGTGTGTGTGTGGTTGTGTGTGATTGTGTGTGTGGTTGTGTGGTTGTGTGTGTGTGGTTGTGTGTGTGTGTGGTTGTGTGTGTGTGTGGGTGGTGTGTGTGTGTGTGGGTGGTGTGTGTGGTTGTGTGTGGGTGGTGTGTGTGGTTGTGTGTGGGTGGTGTGTGTGGTTGTGTGTGGGTGGTGTGTGTGGTTGTGTGTGTGTGTGGTTGTGTGTGTGTGTGGTTGTGTGTGGTTGTGTGTGGTTGTGTGTGGTTGTGTGTGTGTGTGGTTGTGTTTGTGTGTGTGGTTGTGTGTGTGTGTGGTTGTGTGTGGTTGTGTGTGGTTGTGTGGTTGTGTGTGGTTGTGTGTGGTTGTGTGTGGTTGTGTGTGTGTGGTTGTGTGTGTGGTTGTGTGTGTGGTTGTGTGTGTGTGTGGTTGTGTTTGTGGTTGTGTGTGTGTGTGGTTGTGTTTGTGTGTGTGTGTGGTTGTGTGTGTGTGTGGTTGTGTTTGTGTGTGTGGTTGTGTGTGTGGTTGTTTGTGTGTGTGTGTGGTTGTGTGTGTGTGGTTGTGTGTGTGTGTGTGTGTGGTTGTGTGTGTGTGTGGTTGTGTGTGTGTGGTTGTGTTTGTGTGTGTGGTTGTTTGTGTGTGTGTGGTTGTGTGTGTGTGTGGTTGTGTGTGTGGTTGTGTGTGTGTGTGGTTGTGTTTGTGTGTGTGGTTGTGTGTGTGTGTGTGTGGGTGGTGTGTGTGGTTGTGTGTGTGTGTGTGTGGGTGGTGTGTGTGTGGTTGTGTGTGGTTCTGTGTGTGTGTGTGGTTGTGTGTGGTTGTGTGTGTGGTTGTGTGGTTGTGTGGTTGTGGTTGTGTGTGTGGTTGTGTGTGTGGTTGTGTGTGTGTGTGGTTGTGTGTGTGGTTGTGTGTGTGTGTGGTTGTGTGTGTGTGGTTGTGTGTGGTTGTGTGTGGTTGTGTGGTTGTGTGTGGTTGTGTGTGGTTGTGTGTGTGTGGTTGTGTGTGGTTGTGTGTGTGTGTGGTTGTGTGTGTGTGTGGTTGTGTGTGGTTGTGTGTGTGTGGTTGTGTGTGTGTGTGTGGTTGTGTGTGTGTGTGTGGGGGGGGTTGTGTGTGGTTGTGTGTGGTTGTGTGTGTGTGGTTGTGTGTGTGTGGTTGTGTGTGGTTCTGTGTGTGTGTGTGTGGTTGTGTGTGGTTGTGTGTGTGTGTGTGGTTGTGTGTGGCTGTGTGGTTGTGTGGTTGTGTGTGTGTGGCTGTGTGGTTGTGTGGTTATGTGGTTGTGTGTGTGTGTGGTTGTGTGTGTGGTTGTGTGTGTGTGTGTGGTTGTGTGTGTGTGTGTGGGTGTGTGTGTGGTTGTGTGTGTGGTTGTGTGTGTGGTTGTGTGTGTGGTTGTGTGTGTGGTTGTGTGTGTGTGTGTGGTTGTGTGTGTGTGTGTGGTTGTGTGTGTGTGTGTGTGGTTGTGTGTGTGTGTGTGGTTGTGTGTGTGTGTGTGGTTGTGTGTGTGTGTGTGGTTGTGTGTGTGTGTGGTTGTGTGTGTGTGTGTGGTTGTGTGTGTGTGTGGTTGTGTGTGTGGTTGTGTGTGTGGTTGTGTTTGTGTGTGTGGTTGTGTGTGGTTGTGTGTGGTTGTGTGTGGTTGTGTGTGTGGTTGTGTGTGTGGTTGTGTGTGTGTGTGTGGTTGTGTTTGTGTGTGTGGTTGTGTGTGTGTGTGGTTGTGTTTTTGTGTGTGGTTGTGTGTGTGTGTGGTTGTGTTTGTGTGTGTGGTTGTGTGTGTGTGTGTGGTTGTGTGTGTGGTGTGTGGGTGGTGTGTGTGGTTGTGTGTGGTTCTGTGTGTGTGTGTGTGGTTGTGTGTGGTTGTGTGTGTGTGTGTGTGTGGTTGTGTGTGTGTGTGTGTGTGTGTGTGTGTGTGTGTGTGTGGTTGTGTGTGTGTGTGTGTGTGTGTGTGTGTGTGTGTGTGTGGTTGTGTGTGTGTGTGTGTGGTTGTGTGTGTGTGTGTGTGTGGTTGTGTGTGTGGTTGTGTGTATGGTTGTGTGTGTGTGTGGTTGTGTGTGTGGTTGTGTGTGTGTGTGGTTGTGTTTGTGTGTGTGTGTGTTTGTGTTTGTGTGTGTGGTTGTGTGTTTGTGGTTGTGTGTGTGGTGTGTGGGTGGTGTGTGTGGTTGTGTGTGGTTCTGTGTGTGTGTGGTTGTGTGTGGTTGTGTGTGTGTGTGTGTGGTTGTGTGTGGTTGTGTGTGGTTGTGTGTGTGTGTGTGTGTGGTTGTGTGTGGTTGTGTGTGTGGTTGTGTGTGTGTGGTTGTGTGTGTGGTTGTGTGTGTGGTTGTGTGTGTGTGTGGTTGTGTTTGTGTGTGTGGTTGTGTGTGTGTGTGTGTGTGGTTGTGTGTGTGTGGTTGTGTGTGTGGTTGTGTGTGTGGTTGTGTGTGTGGTTGTGTGTGTGTGTGGTTGTGTGTGTGTGTGTGGTTGTGTGTGTGTGTGTGTGGTTGTGTTTGTGTGTGTGGTTGTGTATGTGTGTGGTTGTGTGTGTGTGTGGTTGTGTGTGTGGTGTGTGGGTGGTGTGTGTGGTTGTGTGTGGTTCTGTGTGTGTGTGTGGTTGTGTGTGGTTGTGGTTGTGTGTGGTTGTGTGTGTGTGTGGTTGTGTGTGTGTGTGTGTGTGTGTGTGTGGTTGTGTGTGTGTGTGTGTGTGGTTGTGTGTGTGGTTGTGTGTGTGGTTGTGTGTGTGGTTGTGTGTGTGTGTGGTTGTGTTTGTGTGTGTGGTTGTGTGTGTGTGTGTGTGGTTGTGTTTGTGTGTGTGGTTGTGTTTGTGTGTGTGTGTGTGGTTGTGTTTGTGTGTGTGGTTGTGTGTGTGTGGTTTTATGTGTGGTGTGTGGGTGGTGTGTGTGGTTGTGTGTGGTTCTGTGTGTGTGTGTGGTTGTGTGTGGTTGTGTGTGGTTGTGTGTGGTTGTGTGTGTGTGGTTGTGTGTGGTTGTGTGTGGTTGTGTGTGTGTGTGTGGTTGTGTGTGTGTGTGGTTGTGTTTGTGTGTGTGGTTGTGTGTGTGTGTGTGGTTGTGTGGGTGTGTGTGTGTGGTTGTGTGTGGTTGTGTGGTTGTGTGGTTGTGTGTGTGGTTGTGTGTGTGGTTGTGTGTGTGGTTGTGTGTGTGTGTGTGGTTGTGTTTGTGGTTGTGTGTGTGTGTGGTTGTGTTTGTGTGTGTGGTTGTGTTTGTGTGTGTGGTTGTGTGTGTGGTTGTTTGTGTGTGTGTGTGGTTGTGTGTGTGTGGTTGTGTGTGTGTGTGTGGTTGTGTGTGGTTGTGTGTGGTTGTGTGTGGTTGTGTGTGTGTGGTTGTGTGTGTGTGTGTGGTTGTGTGTGTGTGTGGTTGTGTGTGTGTGTGGTTGTGTGTGTGTGTGTGGTTGTGTTTGTGTGTGTGGTTGTGTTTGTGTGTGTGGTTGTGTGTGTGTGTGTGGTTGTGTGTGTGTGTGGTTGTGTGTGTGTGTGGTTGTGTGTGTGTGTGGTTGTGTGTGTGGTTGTGTGGTTGTGGTTGTGTGTGTGTGTGGTTGTGTGTGTGGTTGTGTGTGTGGTTGTGTGTGTGTGTGTGGTTGTGTGTGTGGTTGTGTGTGTGTGTGGTTGTGTGTGTGTGTGGTTGTGTGTGGTTGTGTGTGTGGTTGTGTGTGGTTGTGTGGTTGTGTGTGTGTGTGTGTGGTTGTGTGTGTGTGGTTGTGTGTGTGTGTGTGGTTGTGTGTGTGTGTGGTGTTGTGTGTGTGTGGTTGTGTGTGTGGTTGTGTGTGTGGTTGTGTGTGTGGTTGTGTTTGTGTGTGTGTGTGTGGTTGTGTTTGTGTGTGTGGTTGTGTGTGTGTGGTTTTATGTGTGGTGTGTGGGTGGTGTGTGTGGTTGTGTGTGGTTCTGTGTGTGTGTGTGGTTGTGTGTGGTTGTGTGTGGTTGTGTGTGGTTGTGTGTGTGTGGTTGTGTGTGGTTGTGTGTGGTTGTGTGTGTGTGTGTGGTTGTGTGTGTGTGTGGTTGTGTTTGTGTGTGTGGTTGTGTGTGTGTGTGTGGTTGTGTGTGTGTGTGTGTGTGGTTGTGTGTGGTTGTGTGGTTGTGTGGTTATGTGTGTGGTTGTGTGTGTGGTTGTGTGTGTGGTTGTGTGTGTGTGTGGTTGTGTTTGTGGTTGTGTGTGTGTGTGGTTGTGTTTGTGTGTGTGGTTGTGTTTGTGTGTGTGGTTGTGTGTGTGGTTGTTTGTGTGTGTGTGTGGTTGTGTGTGTGTGGTTGTGTGTGTGTGTGTGGTTGTGTGTGGTTGTGTGTGGTTGTGTGTGTGTGGTTGTGTGTGTGTGTGTGGTTGTGTGTGTGTGTGGTTGTGTGTGTGTGTGTGGTTGTGTGTGTGTGTGTGGTTGTGTTTGTGTGTGTGGTTGTGTTTGTGTGTGTGGTTGTGTGTGTGTGTGTGGTTGTGTGTGTGTGTGGTTGTGTGTGTGTGTGGTTGTGTGTGTGTGTGGTTGTGTGTGTGGTTGTGTGGTTGTGGTTGTGTGTGTGTGTGGTTGTGTGTGTGTGTGTGGTTGTGTGTGTGGTTGTGTGTGTGTGTGTGGTTGTGTGTGTGGTTGTGTGTGTGTGTGTGGTTGTGTGTGTGTGTGGTTGTGTGTGTGTGTGGTTGTGTGTGTGTGTGTGGTTGTGTTTGTGTGTGTGGTTGTGTGTGTGTGTGGTTGTGTGTGTGTGTGGTTGTGTGTGTGTGTGGTTGTGTGTGTGTGTGTGGTTGTGTGTGTGTGTGGTTGTGTGTGTGTGTGTGGTTGTGTGTGTGTGTGTGGTTGTGTTTGTGTGTGTGGTTGTGTGTGTGTGTGGTTGTGTGTGTGTGTGGTTGTGTGTGTGTGTGGTTGTGTGTGTGTGTGTGGTTGTGTGTGTGTGTGGTTGAGTGTGTGTGTGTGGTTGTGTTTGTGTGTGTGGTTGTGTGTGTGTGTGGTTGTGTGTGAGAAGTTGGCCTGGTATATGCTGTTCACTAGTTCTAGTGACCACCTTGTACCATGCCAAGCAACCCTTATGGTGTGGTTGTAAGTCAACCTTTTTGGACTAGCTGCCCTAGTGGTAGCGTAGGCTAAGCAGTCTTTGAGGCTAAACTCGTGAAGCGTGTTAAGCAAGCTGTTTTACCAATAGTAACCCCCTTTTATACCAATGAAAGGACACCACACAGATATATATTCAAAATATATATGTATTTATTTCTCAAAGTAACCCCTAGTCTCTTTATGAGCACAGGAGCACAAATCGTCAAACAAGATTATCACAGAATACACAGAAGTTGCACTTTATATGGATAGGCCCTGGTGGCCACTCGAACCATATACTAAAATAGTGGTATAAGTACCACGAACAGAAAAGGAAAAAGGCCTAGGGCCTCTAGAATCGCTGGGCCTACAAGGAGCTAACGTCAGTTAGTGACCAGGAGGTCCACGGGTGGCGTGTGCAGGGCAAATAGTCACACGCGTGCTCCCATAGGTTTCAATGGGTGCGTAAAAAGTACAAAGTTACTGCAAAAGGAATCTTCCGGATGACCTAGGAACTTAAGATTTGGAACACAGGCACTAGAGATGTAATACTACACTTGGGCACAGGTGTGCCAGCTTTACCTCACCCACAGGAAGCGGGTGCATAGGCCTCGAAGTGCGTCGGGTTTCTTCTATCTGTTCCGTGGGGCCTGTAGACAAAAGTGCTGCAGGCGGTCGGTCGGGAAGAGATGCAGTGGATCCAAGAGTGGATCAGAGATGTTGAAGACCTGTAAGCAGAGGGGACAGTGTTCACAGTCACTAGCCAGTGACCAGCGTGGCACCAGGTGGGTACCAGGCAATGTCGGGTGCAAACAGGAAGGAAGGTGTAGCTTGACTCTGCAGCCACGTGGTCCCTGAAGGTCGACGACGTCCAGGAGTCGAGTCACGAGCTGTCCCACGCAGGCTCTCGCTGTCGGCGGTGTCGGCGACTTGATCGAAGCAAACAAGCCTTGGCAAAAGCAATTGTTGTAGGCAAGGAGTTTAAGCTGATGGTTCTGGCCAGCAAGGTCAGAGGAACTGCTCCTTTGGAGGGGAGCAAGGGCCAGTCTGGAGCAACCAGACCAGCGGTGTTTGTCGTAGATTTCGTCGCCAAGATGGCCACTAGCCAGCGGGCCAGCAACCGGTTAGGCGCGTCGAGTGGCAAAATGCAGAAGGGCCCCACGCAGATCGTGGAGATGCTGGAGGGCTCACCTTTGGTGCAGATGCTGCTCGAGGGTTGGGCTTCTCAGGACCCAAAGCACAACTTGGAGGGAGCCTCGGTTGTTGCACTGGTCAGCTTGTCGTAGTCGTTCCAAGATGGCTGGCTCCACGTGTCTCGGTGCCTCCACGGGTCTCCTCTTTTCAGGGACTGTGGATCGGGCGGTGAGAGGTCTGGAGGTCCAGGTCTTGTCAGTCTCTGGGCTCGGGCTCCGGCGGGAGGCGGCGGCAAAGCAGACGTTGATGCGCTGGATGGTGCTTGCGTTAGCAAGGTGGTCACTCCCTGACCACAGGGGAGATTTTCTTCAGTCTTCTGTGCAGCAGAATGTCGAAGTTCCCGTCTTCTTCTTAGTTTCAAGTTGATTCCAGGATGTCTGAAGTCTTAGGACACAGCTCCTACCTTTATTCGGATTCTAGGGGCCGGACTACCTGCTAGGTCCCTCCCTATGGGTGGGACCAGGAAGGGGGGTGGTTACACCCCCAATCCTTTGTCCAGCTCGCCCCAGGCCCGGGACTGGTGTGCCCCAGGACCGGTTTGAACTGGCATATGCCCCGAGGCTCCTTGTGAGCCACAGGCATGTCTGGTTTCTTTCAAGCCCTACCTGACCAATACACAAAATCCTGTCTGGGGTGGTGCATGCACCTCCCCTGGCAGGAAACCCTTTGTCCACACCTCCCAAGCTGGAAGGACTCCCAGCAGCAGGAGGGCAGACTTGTGTCTGTGGTGGCAGCATCCATTTTGTGGAGCTGAGGCTATGTCTGATTTTACCCGGGTTTCAGGCACTGTACATGTCGTGTCCCTCTAGAAGGGTGGAATGCTAACCCCGTCGCCAGAATTGGCGAGGGGTTAGTATTCCAATTCGTATGACACCTTACTCGACATGTTTTGATAAAGCCAAACCAAAGATAGCATTTAACCGCGAGGTTCATAATGCACTTAAGAGTATATGGTATGACGATATCTGGAAACAGTAGAAGGAAGTTGTTCCGACCACTGCAGACAGGCTCAGCTCATGCCAGAGCACCATCTCACATGGAACCAAGCACTCTGCCTTCAGGATTGTTAAGGCCTGCCATAGGAGTGACTTATAGGTTACCAGGTGTCCCATTTAAGTTTAGGTATAGGTATACTACACCTAAGTAAGAGGTGATTACACCAACTTACCCCAGCTGAGTGATCAGCCAGTTGTGTCAGATTGTTAGGCCAAGCCTGGGGTGGCATAATACATGCTTCAGCCCCTGGCAGGCCTTGGATACACCAATGCCCTGGGTACCTAGTGTACACTGGTACAGGGGCTGACAGGGTGATCCAACCAATTGGGTATGTACCTAGGGTACATGGAGTCCATTTTACAGAGAGAGCAGATAGCCTGAGAGCCTGAATGGCAGGATCTCAGGCCAACTAAGTCGAAAAACCAGCTAGACACTAGGCAAAAATTTGGGGGTAACCATAGTCAGATATCCACCTTCCTACACAACCCCCCCCCAAACGAAGGGAGATAAGGCTGACCTTGACCAGGTAAGCCTATATTGCCCAAGTGGCCGTATAAGGAGGAACCAGCACTGGCATGGTTACCCCCTGTCTCATGGTCCACTAAGCAATCCCTCACCCTAAGGGTATCAGAGGGTCTCCACCATAGGGAATCTCTACCTGTGGTGTGTCTTGGCAAAGTAAAAGGCTGGTGTTGAGATGGAGTACTGAAGTGAGTGTCCTCAAAGTGAGGCCTCAGCTTCCTCCAATCATCCTCCACCATGGATGCCTTTCTTTCTTTAACTGAGTTGCACTGTGCTCTCAGGGTCAGCCTCTGGCTACCTAAAGCTGTAGGCTGGGTCCCTTTTGTGGGCTTACTGGAGGGACAGGTCAGGTTTGGGGCCCTAAGGTCCCATGTTTGCCTGTGCCCAACAGAATCCCCCTGGGGGAGGTCCCTAACTACCTGTAAAGGAGATCCCTCAGGAATGTTTTTACCCATCACCTGACTAGGGCTACTAGCCAGGCAATCCTCATTCTTTTGATGGGGGGGTTCTTGTGGACAGGGGCCCTCTGGGGGTCCACTGGCCTCCCTGACCTCTGCAGCCCTGGGCTGACTGAGGCAGGGTAGAGAGAGGCAGGCTACCTGCACCAGACTGGATCCCACCTTGGAAGGGGCCACTGACATCAGAGGCTCTGCCAGGCCAGGCCTGGCTACCTCTGGGGCAGTTCCTTCACAAGGGGTGAGGTCAGATCCCTGAGGAGGCTGACCTTTTCCTAATGTCTGGGGAGAGGGAGACTTTTCTTCCTCCCCACTACTCTCAGTTTGTGTGGAGTGATCCATTGTTTCAGGCTTCACTACACCTATGTCAGTCTGAGTATAGGCTGAGACCATTACAGCCTTGCCAACCTTTTCAGGGGGGCACTCAGTTTGTGTTTGAGCTGTGACTGTCACAGCTCTGCCAGTCCCTACAGGGAAGTCTGTCTGTGCCTGGGCTGTGGCTACCACTGCCCTTCCAACCTTTTCAGGGAGGAAATCTATTTGGACAGGGGTTGTGAATGGCACAACCCCCCTACCCTTTTGTGAAAGGCCTACCATTTTAGAATGGGTGTCTTGTTCAACTCCAGCCCAAGCTGAGAGTTCTAAGTCATTCCCCAGTAAGCAGTCTACAGGCAAGGTTGGGGACACTGCTACCCTTTTAGGGCCAGTGACCCCTCCCCAGCTGAGACATACCTCTGCCATGGGATGACTGTTCTGTTTGCCATCAATGTTAGTCACCTGGTAGGAGAAACCGGGCAAAAGCTGCTCAGAGGGAACTAGCCAATGGGCCACCATTGTGATGCTAGCCCCAGTGTCTCTGTAGGCCTCAGCTTTTGTACCATTGATGTAGGGCTCCTGTCTGTACCTACCCAAAGTGTTGGGACAGGCAGTGAAGTTGGCAAACCCCATGCCACCATCACAGACAAGAGTGGTTGCTGTAGGGGAATTGGCTAAGCCAGGGTCCCCCTGTGTTCCCCAAGTAAACCCACCCAGATTTCTGGGGGCACTCCCACCACCTGGGGGATTACTGCTGACAGTAATAGGTGGTGTGACAGGAGTAATTGGAGGAACAGTTTTGTTTTTAGCCCTTGGGCAACCGCTGTCAGTTTTCCAATGCCCAGGAGTTTTACACTCATGGCAGTAGGGCTTTTTAGCTGTGGTAGAGGAGGGAGCTTGGGACCCACCACCCTGTGTGGAGTTTTGGGGCCCTGAGGAAGGTTTCTCTTTTTCTTTATCCCCACCCTTCTCTTGAGGCTTGGTGGTATCTTTCTTTTGGTCACCACCCTGGTTTTTAGGCCTGATCCTGGTCCTGACCCATTTATCTGCCCTCTTTCCCAATTCTTGGGGAGAGGTCAAATCTGAGTCTACCAGGTGTTGATGGAGAAGCTGGTTTTGACAATTACTTAAAATCTGCTCTCTCATCATCAAATTGTACAATCCTGTATAATCAGACACCTTACTTCCCAGCAACCAACCCTCCAAAGCCTTAGTGGCACATTCCACATATTCAGACCAGTCCTGAGTCTGTGTCTTCTGGGTGTCTCTGAACATTAACCTGTACTGTTCAGTGGTTAAGCCTAACCCATCAACTAGGACACTCTTCAGGACTCTGTAATTTCTGACATCCTCTTCTCTAACAGTGAGGAGTCTATCTCTGCCTCTCCCCTCAAAGGAGAGCCATAAGATTGCTGCCCACTGGTCTTCAGGAACCTGCTGCACTTTGCAGGCTCTCTCAAGAGCAGTCATCCATTTGTGGATGTCATCCCCACTTTTGTAGGGGGGCACAATCTTGGACAGGTTCCTATTGTCAAAGACCCTATCTTTGTCCCTAGGGACATTGCTGCCACCAGTGGGTATAGACCCACTCTCTCTATGCTGCCTAGCCTTGCTCAGTTTTTCTTCCATCAGGGCTACTTCTAGCTCCTGCTTCCTGATCCTCAGCTGGGCTTCCTGCATTCTGGCCTCATGTTCCCTCCTCTGAGGGGTGGTCATCCTTTTCCTGGAGTGACCTTGAGAGCCTCTAGAGCCATGAGAAGCATTGGAGTCACCTGAGCGATTCCTTTGCCTCCCAAGCCCTGTGTTAAGTCCACTGGGGAGATCCAATGGGGTGAACCCATTGTCAGTCCCCAATAGCCTTAGTTTAGCTGGGCCAAGTATAATACTTGGCACTGGGCTAGTTCTCCCTTCATCATCACTACTTTCTGTATCCTCACCACTTTCCTCCCCTGTAGTATGGTTCTCATCTAAGGGATGGCTATTGGAACTGGGTACCTCTGTAGTATCTTCAGAAGGGGGGCCTCCTGTTCCTGACCCTAAGGGGGCTAACTGGGAAGCTTTCTTGAGTGCTCTCTGATTCTCATCATTCTGTAAGAGCTCTCTGAGCTCAGCAGAGTTTGGGTTCTTGGGCTGTTTAAGGCCTCTAAGAGTTGCCAAATGCCTGAGCTCATTCTGATTAAGGGTAGCAAAGCTGGTTGGTGCCCTCTGGGGGTCACTCTCGACAGAGATGGGTACAGTGGACCCCTCTGCCCCGGCCATTGCTCTTAAGTGTGGGTGGATGTGTTGCAATCTACCTACACTTGGGTTTACCTACTAAACCTATCTAGTAGTTGTAGTCAGGGTGTGCTACTCCCTTTGCTCTACAACAACTAAGTTCAGTAGAACTTAAGTATATCTAATCTTGTTTTATATGTACCTACAGGTACCTATGTGATCTTTCAATTGGTAACCAAGAGATTACAATGGTAAAACACAGCAAGCTCAAATCCAACCGCTGCTCACCAATGTGAGAAGTTGGCCTGGTATATGCTGTTCACTAGTTCTAGTGACCACCTTGTACCATGCCAAGCAACCCTTATGGTGTGGTTGTAAGTCAACCTTTTTGGACTAGCTGCCCTAGTGGTAGCGTAGGCTAAGCAGTCTTTGAGGCTAAACTCGTGAAGCGTGTTAAGCAAGCTGTTTTACCAATAGTAACCCCCTTTTATACCAATGAAAGGACACCACACAGATATATATTCAAAATATATATGTATTTATTTCTCAAAGTAACCCCTAGTCTCTTTATGAGCACAGGAGCACAAATCGTCAAACAAGATTATCACAGAATACACAGAAGTTGCACTTTATATGGATAGGCCCTGGTGGCCACTCGAACCATATACTAAAATAGTGGTATAAGTACCACGAACAGAAAAGGAAAAAGGCCTAGGGCCTCTAGAATCGCTGGGCCTACAAGGAGCTAACGTCAGTTAGTGACCAGGAGGTCCACGGGTGGCGTGTGCAGGGCAAATAGTCACACGCGTGCTCCCATAGGTTTCAATGGGTGCGTAAAAAGTACAAAGTTACTGCAAAAGGAATCTTCCGGATGACCTAGGAACTTAAGATTTGGAACACAGGCACTAGAGATGTAATACTACACTTGGGCACAGGTGTGCCAGCTTTACCTCACCCACAGGAAGCGGGTGCATAGGCCTCGAAGTGCGTCGGGTTTCTTCTATCTGTTCCGTGGGGCCTGTAGACAAAAGTGCTGCAGGCGGTCGGTCGGGAAGAGATGCAGTGGATCCAAGAGTGGATCGGAGATGTTGAAGACCTGTAAGCAGAGGGGACAGTGTTCACAGTCACTAGCCAGTGACCAGCGTGGCACCAGGTGGGTACCAGGCAATGTCGGGTGCAAACAGGAAGGAAGGTGTAGCTTGACTCTGCAGCCACGTGGTCCCTGAAGGTCGACGACGTCCAGGAGTTGAGTCACGAGCTGTCCCACGCAGGCTCTCGCTGTCGGCGGTGTTGGCGACTTGATCGAAGCAAACAAGCCTTGGCAAAAGCAATTGTTGTAGGCAAGGAGTTTAAGCTGATGGTTCTGGCCAGCAAGGTCAGAGGAACTGCTCCTTTGGAGGGGAGCAAGGGCCAGTCTGGAGCAACCAGACCAGCGGTGTTTGTCGTAGATTTCGTCGCCAAGATGGCCACTAGCCAGCGGGCCAGCAACCGGTTAGGCGCGTCGAGTGGCAAAATGCAGAAGGGCCCCACGCAGATCGTGGAGATGCTGGAGGGCTCACCTTTGGTGCAGATGCTGCTCGAGGGTTGGGCTTCTCAGGACCCAAAGCACAACTTGGAGGGAGCCTCGGTTGTTGCACTGGTCAGCTTGTCGTAGTCGTTCCAAGATGGCTGGCTCCACGTGTCTCGGTGCCTCCACGGGTCTCCTCTTTTCAGGGACTGTGGATCGGGCGGTGAGAGGTCTGGAGGTCCAGGTCTTGTCAGTCTCTGGGCTCGGGCTCCGGCGGGAGGCGGCGGCAAAGCAGACGTTGATGCGCTGGATGGTGCTTGCGTTAGCAAGGTGGTCACTCCCTGACCACAGGGGAGATTTTCTTCAGTCTTCTGTGCAGCAGAATGTCGAAGTTCCCGTCTTCTTCTTAGTTTCAAGTTGATTCCAGGATGTCTGAAGTCTTAGGACACAGCTCCTACCTTTATTCGGATTCTAGGGGCCGGACTACCTGCTAGGTCCCTCCCTATGGGTGGGACCAGGAAGGGGGGTGGTTACACCCCCAATCCTTTGTCCAGCTCGCCCCAGGCCCGGGACTGGTGTGCCCCAGGACCGGTTTGAACTGGCATATGCCCCGAGGCTCCTTGTGAGCCACAGGCATGTCTGGTTTCTTTCAAGCCCTACCTGACCAATACACAAAATCCTGTCTGGGGTGGTGCATGCACCTCCCCTGGCAGGAAACCCTTTGTCCACACCTCCCAAGCTGGAAGGACTCCCAGCAGCAGGAGGGCAGACTTGTGTCTGTGGTGGCAGCATCCATTTTGTGGAGCTGAGGCTATGTCTGATTTTACCCGGGTTTCAGGCACTGTACATGTCGTGTCCCTCTAGAAGGGTGGAATGCTAACCCCGTCGCCAGAATTGGCGAGGGGTTAGTATTCCAATTCGTATGACACCTTACTCGACATGTTTTGATAAAGCCAAACCAAAGATAGCATTTAACCGCGAGGTTCATAATGCACTTAAGAGTATATGGTATGACGATATCTGGAAACAGTAGAAGGAAGTTGTTCCGACCACTGCAGACAGGCTCAGCTCATGCCAGAGCACCATCTCACATGGAACCAAGCACTCTGCCTTCAGGATTGTTAAGGCCTGCCATAGGAGTGACTTATAGGTTACCAGGTGTCCCATTTAAGTTTAGGTATAGGTATACTACACCTAAGTAAGAGGTGATTACACCAACTTACCCCAGCTGAGTGATCAGCCAGTTGTGTCAGATTGTTAGGCCAAGCCTGGGGTGGCATAATACATGCTTCAGCCCCTGGCAGGCCTTGGATACACCAATGCCCTGGGTACCTAGTGTACACTGGTACAGGGGCTGACAGGGTGATCCAACCAATTGGGTATGTACCTAGGGTACATGGAGTCCATTTTACAGAGAGAGCAGATAGCCTGAGAGCCTGAATGGCAGGATCTCAGGCCAACTAAGTCGAAAAACCAGCTAGACACTAGGCAAAAATTTGGGGGTAACCATAGTCAGATATCCACCTTCCTACACATGTGTGTGTGTGTGTGGTTGTGTTTGTGTGTGTGGTTGTGTGTGTGTGTGGTTGTGTGTGTGTGTGGTTGTGTGTGTGTGTGGTTGTGTGTGTGTGTGGTTGTGTGTGTGTGTGGTTGTGTGTGTGTGTGTGGTTGTGTGTGTGTGTGTGGTTGTGTTTGTGTGTGTGGTTGTGTGTGTGTGTGGTTGTGTGTGTGTGTGGTTGTGTGTGTGTGTGGTTGTGTGTGTGTGTGTGGTTGTGTGTGTGTGTGGTTGTGTGTGTGTGTGTGTGGTTGTGTTTGTGTGTGTGGTTGTGTGTGTGTGTGTGGGTGGTGTGTGTGGTTGTGTGTGTGTGTGTGTGGGTGGTGTGTGTGTGGTTGTGTGTGGTTCTGTGTGTGTGTGTGTGTGGTTGTGTGTGGTTGTGTGTGTGGTTGTGTGGTTGTGGTTGTGTGTGTGGTTGTGTGTGTGTGTGTGGTTGTGTGTGTGGTTGTGTGTGTGTGTGGTTGTGTGTGTGTGGTTGTGTGTGTGTGTGGTTGTGTGTGTGTGTGGTTGTGTGTGTGTGGTTGTGTGTGTGTGGTTGTGTGTGTGTGTGGTTGTGTGTGTGTGGTTGTGTGTGTGTGGTTGTGTGTGTGTGTGTGGTTGTGTGTGTGTGGTTGTGTGTGTGTGTGTGGTTGTGTGCGTGTGGTTGTTTGTGTGTGTGTGGTTGTTTGTGTGTGTGTGGTTGTGTGTGTGTGTGGTTGTGTGTGTGTGTGTGTGGTTGTGTGTGTGGTTGTGTGTGTGTGGTTGTGTTTGTGTGTGTGGGTGGTGTGTGTGGTTGTGTGTGTGTGTGGGGGTGGTGTGTGTGGTTGTGTGTGTGTGTGTGGGTGGTGTGTGTGTGGTTGTGTGTGGTTCTGTGTGTGTGTGCGGTTATGTGTGGTTGTGTTCGTGGTTGTGTGGTTGTGTGGTTGTGTGTGTGTGGTTGTGTGTGTGGTTGTGTGTGTGTGTGGTTGTGTGTGTGGTTGTGTGTGTGGTTGTGTGTGTGTGTGGTTGTGTGTGTGTGTGGTTGTGTGTGTGTGTGGTTGTGTGTGTGGTTGTGTGTGGGTGTGTGGTTGTGTGTGTGGTTGTGTGTGTGGTTGTGTGTGTGTGGTTGGTTGTGGTTGTGTGTGTGGTTGTGTGTGGTTGTGTGTGTGGTTGTGTGTGGTTGTGTGTGGTTGTGTGGTTGTGTGTGTGTGGTTGTGTGTGTGTGTGTGGTTGTGTGTGTGTGTGTGTGTGGTTGTGTGTGTGTGTGTGGTTGTGTGTGGTTGTGTGTGTGTGTGGTTGTGTGTGTGTGTGTGTGGTTGTGTGTGTGTGTGTGGTTGTGTGTGTGTGTGGTTGTGTGTGTGTGTGGTTGTGTGTGTGTGTGGTTGTGTGTGTGTGTGGTTGTGTGTGTGTGTGTGGTTGTGTGTGTGTGTGGTTGTGTGTGTGTGTGGTTGTGTGTGTGTGGTTGTGTGTGTGTGGGTGTGTGTGGGTGTGGTTGTGTGTGTGTGGTTGTGTGTGTGTGTGGTTGTGTGTGGTTGTGTGTGTGTGTGGTTATGTGTGGTTGTGTGTGGTTGTGTGTGTGTGTGGTTGTGTGTGGTTGTGTGTGTGGTTGTGTGTGGTTGTGTGGTTGTGTGTGTGTGTGTGTGGTTGTGTGTGTGTGGTTGTGTGTGTGTGTGTGGTTGTGTGTGTGTGTGGTGTTGTGTGTGTGTGGTTGTGTGTGTGGTTGTGTGTGTGGTTGTGTGTGTGGTTGTGTGTGTGTGTGTGGTTGTGTGTGTGTGTAGTTGCGTGTTGTTGTGTGGTTGTGTGTGGTTGTGTGTGGTTGTGTGTGTGTGGTTGTGTGTGTGTGGTTGTGTGTGTGTGGTTGTGTGTGTGTGGTTGTGTGTGTGTGGTTGTGTGTGGTGTGTGTGGTTGTGTGTGTGTGGTGTGTGTGGGTGGTGTGTGTGGTTGTGTGTGTGGGTGTGTGGTTGTGTGTGGTTGTGTGTGTGTGGTTGTGTGTGTGTGTGTGGTTGTGTGTGTGTGTGGTTGTGTGTGTGTGTGTGGTTGTGTGTGTGTGTGTGGTTGTGTTTGTGTGTGTGGTTGTGTTTGTGTGTGTGGTTGTGTGTGTGTGTGTGTGGTTGTGTGTGTGTGTGGTTGTGTGTGTGTGTGGTTGTGTGTGTGTGTGGTTGTGTGTGTGGTTGTGTGGTTGTGGTTGTGTGTGTGTGTGGTTGTGTGTGTGTGTGTGGTTGTGTGTGTGGTTGTGTGTGTGTGTGTGGTTGTGTGTGTGGTTGTGTGTGTGTGTGGTTGTGTGTGTGTGTGGTTGTGTGTGTGTGTGTGGTTGTGTGTGTGTGTGTGGTTGTGTTTGTGTGTGGTTGTGTGTGTGTGTGGTTGTGTGTGTGTGTGGTTGTGTGTGTGTGTGGTTGTGTGTGTGTGTGTGGTTGTGTGTGTGTGTGGTTGTGTGTGTGTGTGTGGTTGTGTTTGTGTGTGTGGTTGTGTGTGTGTGTGGGTGGTGTGTGTGGTTGTGTGTGTGTGTGTGGGTGGTGTGTGTGTGGTTGTGTGTGGTTCTGTGTGTGTGTGTGTGTGGTTGTGTGTGGTTGTGTGTGTGGTTGTGTGGTTGTGGTTGTGTGTGTGTGTGGTTGTGTGTGTGTGTGTGGTTGTGTGTGTGGTTGTGTGTGTGTGTGGTTGTGTGTGTGGTTGTGTGTGTGTGTGGTTGTGTGTGTGAGTGGTTGTGTGTGTGTGTGGTTGTGTGTGTGTGTGGTTGTGTGTGTGTGGTTGTGTGTGTGTGGTTGTGTGTGTGTGTGGTTGTGTGTGTGTGGTTGTGTGTGTGTGGTTGTGTGTGTGTGTGTGGTTGTGTGTGTGTGGTTGTGTGTGTGTGTGGTTGTGTGCGTGTGGTTGTTTGTGTGTGTGTGGTTGTTTGTGTGTGTGTGGTTGTGTGTGTGTGTGGTTGTGTGTGTGTGTGTGTGGTTGTGTGTGTGGTTGTGTGTGTGTGGTTGTGTTTGTGTGTGTGGGTGGTGTGTGTGGTTGTGTGTGTGTGTGGGGGTGGTGTGTGTGGTTGTGTGTGTGTGTGTGGGTGGTGTGGGTGTGGTTGTGTGTGGTTCTGTGTGTGTGTGCGGTTATGTGTGGTTGTGTTCGTGGTTGTGTGGTTGTGTGGTTGTGTGTGTGTGGTTGTGTGTGTGGTTGTGTGTGTGTGTGGTTGTGTGTGTGGTTGTGTGTGTGGTTGTGTGTGTGTGTGTGGTTGTGTGTGTGTGTGGTTGTGTGTGTGTGTGGTTGTGTGTGTGTGTGGTTGTGTGTGTGGTTGTGTGTGGGTGTGTGGTTGTGTGTGTGGTTGTGTGTGTGGTTGTGTGTGTGTGGTTGTGTGTGGTTGTGTGTGTGGTTGTGTGTGGTTGTGTGTGTGGTTGTGTGTGGTTGTGTGTGGTTGTGTGGTTGTGTGTGTGTGGTTGTGTGTGTGTGTGTGGTTGTGTGTGTGTGTGTGTGTGGTTGTGTGTGTGTGTGTGGTTGTGTGTGGTTGTGTGTGTGTGTGGTTGTGTGTGTGTGTGTGGTTGTGTGTGTGTGTGGTTGTGTGTGTGTGTGGTTGTGTGTGTGTGTGGTTGTGTGTGTGTGGTTGTGTGTGTGTGTGGTTGTGTGTGTGTGTGGTTGTGTGTGTGTGTGGTTGTGTGTGTGTGGTTGTGTGTGTGTGGGTGTGTGTGGGTGTGGTTGTGTGTGTGTGGTTGTGTGTGTGTGTGTGGTTGTGTGTGGTTGTGTGTGTGTGGTTATGTGTGGTTGTGTGTGGTTGTGTGTGTGTGTGGTTGTGTGTGGTTGTGTGTGTGGTTGTGTGTGGTTGTGTGGTTGTGTGTGTGTGTGTGTGTGTGGTTGTGTGTGTGTGGTTGTGTGTGTGTGTGGTTGTGTGTGTGTGTGTGGTGTTGTGTGTGTGTGGTTGTGTGTGTGGTTGTGTGTGTGGTTGTGTGTGTGGTTGTGTGTGTGTGTGTGGTTGTGTGTGTGTGTAGTTGCGTGTTGTTGTGTGGTTGTGTGTGCTTGTGTGTGTGGTTGTGTGTGTGTGGTTGTGTGTGTGTGGTTGTGTGTGTGTGGTTGTGTGTGTGTGGTTGTGTGTGGTGTGTGTGGTTGTGTGTGTGTGGTGTGTGTGGGTGGTGTGTGTGGTTGTGTGTGTGGGTGTGTGGTTGTGTGTGGTTGTGTGTGTGTGTGGTTGTGTGTGTGGTTGTGTGTGTGTGTGGTTGTGTGTGTGGTTGTGTGTGTGTGTGGTTGTGTGTGTGGTTGTGTGGTTGTGTGTGTGTGTGTGGTTGTGTGTGTGTGTGTGTGTGGTTGTGTGTGGTTGTGTGTGTGGTTGTGTGTGTGTGGTTGTGTATGTGTGTGTGGTTGTGTGTGTGGTTGTATATGTAGTTGTGTGTTGGTGTGTGTGGTTGTGTGTGTGTGTGTGGGTGGTGTGTGTGTGGTTGTGTGTGGTTCTGTGTGTGTGTGTGGTTATGTGTGGTTGTGTTCGTGGTTGTGTGGTTGTGTGGTTGTGTGTGTGTGGTTGTGTGTGTGGTTGTGTGTGTGTGTGGTTGTGTGTGTGGTTGTGTGTGTGGTTGTGTGTGTGTGTGGTTGTGTGTGTGTGTGGTTGTGTGTGTGTGTGGTTGTGTGTGTGTGTGGTTGTGGTTGTGTGTGGGTGTGTGGTTGTGTGTGTGGTTGTGTGTGTGGTTGTGTGTGTGTGGTTGTGTGTGGTTGTGTGTGGTTGTGTGTGTGGTTGTGTGTGGTTGTGTGGTTGTGTGTGTGGTTGTGTGTGGTTGTGTGTGGTTGTGTGGTTGTGTGGTTGTGTGTGTGTGGTTGGGTGTGTGTGTGTGGTTGTGTGTGTGTGTGTGTGTGTGTGGCTGTGTGTGTGTGTGTGGTTGTGTGTGGTTGTGTGTGTGTGGTTGTGTGTGTGTGTGTGTGGTTGTGTGTGTGTGTGTGGTTGTGTGTGTGTGTGGTTGTGTGTGTGTGTGTGTGTGTGTTTGTGTGTGTATGGTTGTGTGTGTGTGTGGTTGTGTGTGTGTGTGGTTGTGTGTGTGTGTGGTTGTGTGTGTGTGTGGTTGTGTGTGTGTGTGGTGTGTGTGTGTGGTTGTGTGTGTGTGGTTGTGTGTGTGTGGTTGTGTGTGTGTGGTTGTATGTGGTTGTGTGTGTGGTTGTGTGTGTGTGTGGTTGTGTGTGTGTGGTTGTGTGTGTGTGGTTGTGTGTGTGTGGTTGTGTGTGTGTGGTTGTGTGTGGTGTGTGTGGTTGTGTGTGTGTGGTGTGTGTGGGTGGTGTGTGTGGTTGTGTGTGTGGGTGTGTGGTTGTGTGTGGTTGTGTGTGTGTGGTTGTGTGTGTGGTTGTGTGTGTGTGTGGTTGTGTGTGTGGTTGTGTGTGTGTGTGGTTGTGTGTGTGGTTGTGTGGTTGTGTGTGTGTGTGTGGTTGTGTGTGTGTGTGTGTGGTTGTGTGTGGTTGTGTGTGTGGTTGTGTGTGTGTGGTTGTGTGTGTGTGTGTGGTTGTATTTGTGGTTGTGTGTGTGTGTGTGGTTGTGTTTGTGTGTGTGGTTGTGTGTGTGGTTGTTTGTGTGTGTGTGTGGTTGTGTGTGTGTGTGGTTGTGTGTGTGTGGTTGTGTGAGTGTGTGTGGTTGTGTGTGTGTGTGGTTGTGTGTGTGTGTGTGGTTGTGTGTGTGTGTGTGGTTGTGTTTGTGTGTGTGGTTGTGTGTGTGTGTGTGGTTGTGTGTGTGTGTGTGGTTGTGTTTGTGTGTGTGGTTGTGTTTGTGTGTGTGGTTGTGTGTGTGTGGTTGTGTTTGTGTGTGTGGTTGTGTGTGGTTGTGTGTGTGGTTGTGTGTGTGTGTGTGTGTGTGTGGTTGTGTGTGTGTGGTTGTGTGTGGTTGTGTGTGGTTGTGTGGTTGTGTGTGGTTGTGTGTGGTTGTGTGTGTGTGGTTGTGTGTGGTTGTGTGTGTGTGTGGTTGTGTGTGGTTGTGTGTGTGTGGTTGTGTGTGTGTGTGTGGTTGTGTGTGTGTGTGTGGTTGTGTGTGGTTGTGTGTGGTTGTGTGTGTGTGGTTGTGTGTGTGTGGTTGTGTGGTTGTGTGTGGTTCTGTGTGTGTGTGTGTGTGGTTGTGTGTGGTTCTGTGTGGTTCTGTGTGTGTGTGGTTGTGTGTGTGTGGTTGTGTGTGTGGTTGTGTGTGTGTGGTTGTGTGTGTATGGTTGTGTGTGTGTGTGGTTGTGTGTGTATGGTTGTGTGTGGTTGTGTGTGTGTGTGGTTGTGTGTGTGTGGTTGTGTGTGTGTGGTTGTGTGTGGTTGTGTGTGTGTGTGTGGTTGTGTGTGTGGTTGTGTGTGGTTGTGTGTGTGTGTGTGGTTGTGTGTGTGTGTGGTTGTGTGTGTGTGTGAGTGGTTGTGTGTGTGTGTGGTTGTGTGTGTGTGGGTGTGTGTGTGTGTGTGTGTGGTTGTGTGTGTGTGGTTGTGTGTGTGGTTGTGTGTGTGTGGTTGTGTGTGTGGTTGTGTGTGGTTGTGTGTGTGGTTGTGTGTGGTTGTGTGTGTGGTTGTGTGTGGTTGTGTGTGTGTGTGGTTGTGTGTGTGTGGTTGTGTGTGTGTGGTTGTGTGTGGTTGTGTGTGTGGTTTGGTTGTGTGTGGTTGTGTGTGTGTGTGTGTGGTTCTGTGTGTGTGTGTGTGGTTGTGTGTGGTTGTGTGTGTGTGTGTGGTTGTGTGTGGCTGTGTGGTTGTGTGGTTGTGTGTGTGTGGCTGTGTGGTTGTGTGGTTATGTGGTTGTGTGTATGTGTGGTTGTGTGTGTGGTTGTGTGTGTGTGTGTGGTTGTGTGTGTGTGTGTGGGTGTGTGTGTGGTTGTGTGTGTGGTTGTGTGTGTGGTTGTGTGTGTGGTTGTGTGTGTGTGTGGTTGTGTGTGTGTGTGTGGTTGTGTGTGTGTGTGTGGTTGTGTGTGTGTGTGTGGGTGTGTGTGTGTGTGTGGTTGTGTGTGTGTGTGGTTGTGTGTGTGTGTGGTTGTGTGTGTGTGTGGTTGTGTGTGTGGTTGTGTGTGTGGTTGTGTTTGTGTGTGTGGTTGTGTGTGGTTGTGTGTGGTTGTGTGTGTGGTTGTGTGTGTGGTTGTGTGTGTGTGTGTGGTTGTGTTTGTGTGTGTGGTTGTGTGTGTGTGTGGTTGTGTTTGTGTGTGTGGTTGTGTGTGTGTGTGGTTGTGTTTGTGTGTGTGGTTGTGTGTGTGTGTGGTTGTGTGTGTGGTGTGTGGGTGGTGTGTGTGGTTGTGTGTGGTTCTGTGTGTGTGTGTGTGGTTGTGTGTGGTTGTGTGTGTGTGTGTGTGTGGTTGTGTGTGTGTGTGTGTGTGTGGTTGTGTGTGTGTGTGTGTGTGTGTGTGTGTGTGTGTGTGTGTGTGTGTGTGTGTGTGTGTGTGTGTGTGTGTGTGTGTGTGTGTTGTGTGTGTGTGTGTGTGTGTGTGTGGTTGTGTGTGTGTGGTTGTGTGGTTGTGTGTGTGGTTGTGTGTGTGGTTGTGTGTGTGTGGTTGTGTGTTGTGGTTGTGTGTGTGTGTGGTTGTGTTTGTGTGTGTGTGTGTGGTTGTGTTTGTGTGTGTGGTTGTGTGTGTGTGGTTGTGTGTGTGGTGTGTGGGTGGTGTGGGTGGTTGTGTGTGGTTCTGTGTGTGTGTGGTTGTGTGTGGTTGTGTGTGTGTGTGGTTGTGTGTGGTTGTGTGTGGTTGTGTGTGGTTGTGTGTGGTTGTGTGTGGTTGTGTGTGTGGTTGTGTGTGGTTGTGTGTGTGTGTGTGTGTGTGGTTGTGTGTGTGTGTGTGGTTGTGTGTGATTGTGTGTGTGGTTGTGTGGTTGTGTGTGTGTGGTTGTGTGTGTGTGTGGTTGTGTGTGTGTGTGTGGGTGGTGTGTGTGTGTGTGGGTGGTGTGGGTGGTTGTGTGTGGGTGGTGTGTGTGGTTGTGTGTGGGTGGTGTGTGTGGTTGTGTGTGTGTGTGGTTGTGTGTGTGTGTGGTTGTGTGTGGTTGTGTGTGGTTGTGTGTGGTTGTGTGTGTGTGTGGTTGTGTTTGTGTGTGTGGTTGTGTGTGTGTGTGGTTGTGTGTGGTTGTGTGTGGTTGTGTGGTTGTGTGTGGTTGTGTGTGGTTGTGTGTGGTTGTGTGTGTGTGGTTGTGTGTGTGGTTGTGTGTGTGGTTGTGTGTGTGTGTGGTTGTGTTTGTGGTTGTGTGTGTGTGTGGTTGTGTTTGTGTGTGTGTGTGGTTGTGTGTGTGTGTGGTTGTGTTTGTGTGTGTGGTTGTGTGTGTGGTTGTTTGTGTGTGTGTGTGGTTGTGTGTGGTTGTGTGTGTGTGTGTGTGTGGTGTGTGTGTGTGTGGTTGTGTGTGTGTGTGGTTGTGTTTGTGTGTGTGGTTGTTTGTGTGTGTGTGGTTGTGTGTGTGTGTGGTTGTGTGTGTGTGTGGTTGTGTGTGTGTGTGGTTGTGTTTGTGTGTGTGGTTGTGTGTGTGTGTGTGTGGGTGGTGTGTGTGGTTGTGTGTGTGTGTGTGGGTGGTGTGTGTGTGGTTGTGTGTGGTTCTGTGTGTGTGTGTGGTTGTGTGTGGTTCTGTGTGTGGTTGTGTGGTTGTGTGGTTGTGGTTGTGTGTGTGGTTGTGTGTGTGGTTGTGTGTGTGTGTGGTTGTGTGTGTGGTTGTGTGTGTGTGTGTGGTTGTGTGTGTGTGGTTGTGTGTGGTTGTGTGTGGTTGTGTGGTTGTGTGTGGTTGTGTGTGGTTGTGTGTGTGTGGTTGTGTGTGGTTGTGTGTGTGTGTGGTTGTGTGTGTGTGTGGTTGTGTGTGGTTGTGTGTGTGTGGTTGTGTGTGTGTGTGTGGTTGTGTGTGTGTGTGTGTGTGGGGTTGTGTGTGGTTGTGTGTGGTTGTGTGTGTGTGGTTGTGTGTGTGTGGTTGTGTGGTTGTGTGTGGTTCTGTGTGTGTGTGTGTGTGGTTGTGTGTGGTTCTGTGTGGTTCTGTGTGTGTGTGGTTGTGTGTGTGTGGTTGTGTGTGTGGTTGTGTGTGTGTGGTTGTGTGTGTATGGTTGTGTGTGTGTGTGGTTGTGTGTGTATGGTTGTGTGTGGTTGTGTGTGTGTGTGGTTGTGTGTGTGTGGTTGTGTGTGGTTGTGTGTGTGTGTGGTTGTGTGTGTGGTTGTGTGTGGTTGTGTGTGTGTGTGTGGTTGTGTGTGTGTGTGGTTGTGTGTGTGTGTGTGTGGTTGTGTGTGTGTGTGTGGTGTGTGTGTGTGGGTGTGTGTGTGTGTGTGTGTGGTTGTGTGTGTGTGGTTGTGTGTGTGTGGTTGTGTGTGTGTGGTTGTGTGTGGTTGTGTGTGTGGTTGTGTGTGGTTGTGTGTGTGTGGTTGTGTGTGTGTGGTTGTGTGTGTGTGGTTGTGTGTGGTTGTGTGTGTGGTTTGGTTGTGTGTGGTTCTGTGTGTGTGTGTGTGGTTGTGTGTGGTTGTGTGTGTGTGTGGTTGTGTGTGGTTGTGTGTGTGTGGTTGTGTGTGGTTGTGTGTGTGTATGGTTGTGTGTGGTTGTGTGTGTGTGTGGTGTGTGTGTGGTTGTGTGTGTGTGGTTGTGTGTGTGTGTGGGGTTGTGTGTGTGTGTGGTTGTATTTGTGGTTGTGTGTGTGTGTGTGGTTGTGTTTGTGTGTGTGGTTGTGTGTGTGGTTGTTTGTGTGTGTGTGTGGTTGTGTGTGTGTGTGGTTGTGTGTGTGTGGTTGTGTGAGTGTGTGTGGTTGTGTGTGTGTGTGGTTGTGTGTGTGTGTGTGTGTTGTGTGTGTGTGTGTGGTTGTGTTTGTGTGTGTGGTTGTGTGTGTGTGTGTGGTTGTGTGTGTGTGTGTGGTTGTGTTTGTGTGTGTGGTTGTGTTTGTGTGTGTGGTTGTGTGTGTGTGGTTGTGTTTGTGTGTGTGGTTGTGTGTGGTTGTGTGTGTGTGGTTGTGTGTGTGGTTGTGTGTGTGTGTGGTTGTGGTTGTGTGTGTGGTTGTGTGTGTGGTTGTGTGTGTGTGTGGTTGTGTGTGTGGTTGTGTGTGTGTGTGTGTGTGTGGTTGTGTGTGTGTGGTTGTGTGTGGTTGTGTGTGGTTGTGTGGTTGTGTGTGGTTGTGTGTGGTTGTGTGTGTGTGGTTGTGTGTGGTTGTGTGTGTGTGGTTGTGTGTGGTTGTGTGTGTGTGGTTGTGTGTGTGTGTGTGGTTGTGTGTGTGTGTGTGTGGTTGTGTGTGGTTGTGTGTGGTTGTGTGTGTGTGGTTGTGTGTGTGTGGTTGTGTGGTTGTGTGTGGTTCTGTGTGTGTGTGTGTGTGGTTGTGTGTGGTTCTGTGTGGTTCTGTGTGTGTGTGGTTGTGTGTGTGTGGTTGTGTGTGTGGTTGTGTGTGTGTGGTTGTGTGTGTATGGTTGTGTGTGTGTGTGGTTGTGTGTGTATGGTTGTGTGTGGTTGTGTGTGTTTGTGGTTGTGTGTGTGTGGTTGTGTGTGTGTGGTTGTGTGTGGTTGTGTGTGTGTGTGTGGTTGTGTGTGTGGTTGTGTGTGGTTGTGTGTGTGTGTGTGGTTGTGTGTGTGTGTGGTTGTGTGTGTGTGTGTGTGGTTGTGTGTGTGTGTGTGGTTGTGTGTGTGTGTGTGTGTGTGTGTGGTTGTGTGTGTGTGGTTGTGTGTGTGTGGTTGTGTGTGTGTGGTTGTGTGTGTGGTTGTGTGTGGTTGTGTGTGTGGTTGTGTGTGGTTGTGTGTGTGTGGTTGTGTGTGTGTGTGGTTGTGTGTGTGTGGTTGTGTGTGGTTGTGTGTGTGGTTTGGTTGTGTGTGGTTGTGTGTGTGTGTGTGGTTGTGTGTGGTTGTGTGTGTGTGTGGTTGTGTGTGGTTGTGTGTGTGTGGTTGTGTGTGGTTGTGTGTGTGTATGGTTGTGTGTGGTTGTGTGTGTGTGTGGTGTGTGTGTGGTTGTGTGTGTGTGGTTGTGTGTGTGTGTGTGGGGTTGTGTGTGTGTGTGGTTGTATTTGTGGTTGTGTGTGTGTGTGTGTGGTTGTGTGTGTGTGTGGTTGTGTGTGTGTGGTTGTGTGTGTGTGTGGTTGTGTGTGTGTGTGTGGTTGTGTTTGTGTGTGTGGTTGTGTTTGTGTGTGTGGTTGTGTGTGTGTGGTTGTGTTTGTGTGTGTGGTTGTGTGTGGTTGTGTGTGTGTGGTTGTGTGTGTGGTTGTGTGTGTGTGTGGTTGTATTTGTGGTTGTGTGTGTGTGTGTGGTTGTGTTTGTGTGTGTGGTTGTGTGTGTGGTTGTTTGTGTGTGTGTGGTTGTGTGTGTGTGTGGTTGTGTGTGTGTGGTTGTGTGTGGTTGTAGTTGTGTGTGGTTGTGTTTGTGTGTGTGGTTGTGTGTGTGTGTGTGTGGGTGGTGTGTGTGGTTGTGTGTGTGTGTGTGTGGGTGGTGTGAGAAGTTGGCCTGGTATATGATGCTCACTAGTTAAAGTGATCACCTTGTACCATGCCAAGCAACCCTTATGGTGTGGTTGTAAGTCAACCTTTTCGGACTAGCTGCCCTAGTGGTAGCGTAGGCTAAGCAGTCTTTGAGGCTAAACTCGTGAAACGTGTTAAGCCAGCTGTTTTACCAAATGCAACCCCCCTTTATACCAATGAAAGGACACCACACAGATATATATTCAAAATATATATGTATTTATTTCTCAAAGTAACCCCTAGTCTCTTTATGAGCACAGGAGCACAAATCGTCAAACAAGATTATCACAGAATACACAGAAGTTGCACGTTATATGGATAGGCCCTGGTGGCCACTCAAACCATATACTAAAATAGTGGTATAAGTACCACGAACAGAAAAGGGAAAAGGCCTAGGGCCTCTAGAATCGCTGGGCCTACAAGGAGCTAACGTCAGTTAGTGACCAGGAGGTCCACGGGTGGCGTGTGCAGAGCAAATAGTCACACGCGTGCTCCCATAGGTTTCAATGGGTGCGTAAAAAGTACAAAGTTACTGCAAAGGAGATCTTCCGGGTTGACCAGGAACTTAAGATTTGGAACACAGGCACTAGAGATGTATTACTACACATGGGCACCGGAGTACCAGCTTTACCTCACCCACAGGAAGCGGGTGCATAGGCCTCAAAGTGCGTCGGGTTTCTTCTATCTGTTCCGTGGAGCTTGAAGACAAAGATGCTGCAGGCGGTCGGTCCGGGAGAGATGCAGTGGATCCAAGAGTGGATCGGAGATGTTGAAGACCTGTAAGCAGAGGGGACAGTGTTCACAGTCACTAGCCAGTGACCAGCGTGGCACCAGGTGGGTACCAGGCGATGTCGGGTGCAAACAGGTGAGGAGGGGTAGCTTGTCTCCGCAGCCACGTGGTCCCTGAAGGTCGACGACGTCCAGGAGTCGGCTCAAGAGCTGTCCCACGCAGGCTCTCGCTGTCGGCGGTGTCGGCGACTTGATCGAAGCAAACAAGCCTTGGCAAAAGCAATTGCAGGAGGATTCGGAAATCAGCTGTTGGTTCTGACCAGCAAGGTCAGAGGGATTGCTCCTTTGGAGGGGAGCAAGGGCCAGTCTGGAGCAACCAGACCAGCGGTGTTTGTTGTAGATTTCATCGCCAAGATGGCCACTAGCCAGCGGGCCAGCAACCGTTTAGGCGCGTCGAGTGGCAAAATGCAGAAGGGCCCCACGCAGATCGTGGAGATGCTGGAGGGCTCACCTTTGGTGCAGATGCTGCTCGAGGGTTGGGCTTCTCAGGACCCAAAGCACAACTTGGAGGGAGCCTCGGTTGTTGCACTTGTCAGCTTGTCGTAGTCGTTCCAAGATGGCTGGCTCCACGTGTCTCGGTGCCTCCACGGGTCTCCTCTTTTCAGGGACTGTGGATCGGGCGGTGAGAGGTCTGGAGGTCCAGGTCTTGTCAGTCTCTGGGCTCGGGCTCCGGTGGGAGGCGGCGGCAAAGCAGACGGTGATTCGCTGGATGGTGCTTGCGTTAGCAAGGTGGTCACTCCCTGACCACAGGGGAGATTTTCTTCAGTCTTCTGTGCAGCAGAATGTCGAAGTTCCCGTCTTCTTCTTAGTTTCAAGTTGATTCCAGGATGTCTGAAGTCTTAGGACACAGCTCCTACCTTTAAGCGGATTCTAGGGGCCGGACTACCTGCTAGGTCCCTCCCTATGGGTGGGACCAGGAAGGGGGGTGGTTACACCCCCAATCCTTTGTCCAGCTCGCCCCAGGCCCGGGACTGGTGTGCCCCAGGACCGGTTTGAACTGGCATATGCACCGAGGCTCCTTGTGAGCCACAGGCATGTCTGGTTTCTTTCAAGCCCTACCTGACCAATACACAAAATCCTGTCTGGGGTGGTGCACGCACCTCCCCTGGCAGGAAACCCTTTGTCCACACCTCCCAAGCTGGAAGGACTCCCAGCAGCAGGAGGGCAGACTTGTGTCTGTGGTGGCAGCATCCATTTTGTGGAGCTGAGGCTATGTCTGATTTTACCCGGGTTTCAGGTACTGTACATGTCGTGTCCCTCTAGAAGGGTGGAATGCTAACCCCGTCGCCAGAATTGGCGAGGGGTTAGTATTCCAATTCGTATGACACCTTACTCGACATGTTTTGATAAAGCCAAACCAAAGATAGCATTTAACCGCGAGGTTCATAATGCACTTAAGAGTATATGGTATGACGATATCTGGAAACAGTAGAAGGAAGTCGTTCCGACCACTGCAGACAGGCTCAGCTCGTGCCAGAGCACCATCTCACATGGAACCAAGCACTCTGCCTTCAGGATTGTTAAGGCCTGCCATAGGAGTGACTTATAGGTTACCAGGTGTCCCATTTAAGGTTAGGTATAGGTATACTACACCTAAGTAAGAGGTGATTACACCAACTTACCCCAGCTGAGTGATCAGCCAGTTGTGTCAAATTGTTAGGCCAAGCCTGGGGTGGCATAATACATGCTGCAGCCCTTGGCACGCCTTGGGTACACCAATGCCCTGGGTACCTAGTGTACACTGGTACAGGGGCTGACAGGGTGATCCAACCAATTGGGTATGTACCTAGGGTACATGGAGTCCATTTTAAAGAGAGAACAGCCAGGCTGAGATCCTGAATAGCAGGGTCTCAGGCCAACTAAGTCGAAAAACCAGCTAGACACTAGGCAAAAATTTGGGGGTAACCATAGTCAGATATCCACCTTCCTACACAACCCCCCCCCCCAAACGAAGGGAGATAAGGCTGACCTTGACCAGGTAAGCCTATATTGCCCAGTGGCCATATAAGGAGGAACAGCACTGGCATGGTTACCCCCTGTCTCATGGTCCACTAAGCAATCCCTCACCCTAAGGGTATCAGAGGGTCTCCACCATAGGGAATCTCTACCTTTGGTGTGTCTTGGCAAAGTAAAAGGCTGGTGTTGAGATGGAGTACTGAAGTGAGTGTCCTCAAAGTGAGGCCTCAGCTTCCTCCAATCCCCCTCCACCATGGATGCCCTTCTTTCCTTAACTGAGTTGCACTGTGCTCTCAGGGTCAGCCTCTGGCTACCTAAAGCTGGAGGCTGGGTCCCTTTTGTGGGCTTACTGGAGGGACAGGTCAGGTCTGGGGCCCTAAGGTCCCATGTTTGCCTGTACCCAACAGAATCCCTCTGGGGGAGGTCCCTAACTACCTGTAAAGGAGATCCCTCAGGAATGTGTTTACCCATCACCTGACTAGGGCTACTAGCCAGGCAATCCTCATTCTTTTGATGGGGGGGTTCTTGTGGACAGGGGCCCTCTTGGGGTCCACTGGCCTCCCTGACCTCTGCAGCCCTGGGCTGACTGAGGCAGGGTAGAGAGAGGCAGGCTACCTGCACCAGACTGGGTCCCACCTTGGAAGGGGCCACTGACATCAGAGGCTCTGCCAGGCCAGGCCTGGCTACCTCTGGGGCAGTTCCTTCACAAGGGGTGAGGTCAGCTCCCTGAGGAGGCTGACTTTTTCCTAATGTCTGGGGAGAGGGAGACTTTTCTTCCTCCCCACTACTCTCTGTTTGTGTGGAGTGATCCATAGTTTCAGGCTTCACTACACCTATGTCAGTCTGAGTATAGGCTGAGACCATTACAGCCTTGCCAACCTTTTCAGGGGGGCACTCAGTTTGTGTTTGAGCTGTGACTGTCACAGCTCTGCCAGTCTCTACAGGGAAGTCTGTCTGTGTCTGGGCTGTGGCTACCACTGCCCTTCCAACCTTTCCAGGGAGGAAATCTATTTGGACAGGGGTTGTGAATGGCACAACCCCACTACCCTTTTGTGAAAGGCCTACCATTTTAGAATGGGTGTCTTGTTCAACTCCAGCCCAAGCTGAGAGTTCTAAGTCATTCCCCAGTAAGCAGTCTACAGGCAAGGTTGGGGACACTGCCACCCTTTTAGGGCCAGTGACACCTCCCCAGCTGAGACATACCTCTGCCATGGGATGACTGTTCTGTTTGCCATCAATGTTAGTCACCTGGTAGGAGAAACCAGGCAAAAGCTGCTCAGAGGGAACTAGCCAATGGGCCACCATTGTGATGCTAGCTCCAGTGTCTCTGTAGGCCTCAGCTTTGGTACCATTGATGTAGGGCTCCTGTCTGTACCTACCCAAAGTGTTGGGACAGGCAGTGAAGTTGGCAAACCCCATGCCACCATCACAGACAAGAGTATCTGCTGCAGGGGAATTGGCTAAGCCAGGGTCCCCCTGTGTTCCCCAAGTAAACCCACCCAAATTTTTGGGGGCACTCCCACCACCTGGGGGATTACTGCTGACAGTAATAGGTGGTGTGACAGGAGTAATTGGAGGAACAGTTTTGTTTGTAGCCCTTGGGCAACTGCTGTCAGTTTTCCAATGCCCAGGAGTTTTACACTCATGGCAGTAGGGCTTTTTACCTGTGGTAGAGGAGGGAGCTTGGGACCCACCACCCTGTGTGGAGTTTTGGGGCCCTGAGGAAGATTTCTCTTTTGCTTTATCCCCACCCTTCTCTTGAGGTTTGGTGGTATCTTTCTTTTGGTCACCACCCTGATTCTTAGGCCTGATCCTGGTCCTGACCCATTTATCTGCCCTCTTTCCCAATTCTTGGGGAGAGGTCAAATCTGAGTCTACCAGGTGTTGATGGAGGAGCTGGTTTTGACAGTTACTTAAAATCTGTTCTCTCATCATCAAATTGTACAATCCTGTATAATCAGATACCTTACTTCCCAGCAACCAACCCTCCAAAGCCTTAGTGGCACATTCAACATATTCAGACCAGTCCTGAGTCTGTGTCTTTTGGGTGTCTCTGAACATTAACCTGTACTGCTCAGTGGTTAAGCCTAACCCATCTACCAGAACACTCTTCAGGACTCTGTAGTTTCTGACATCCTCTTCTCTAACAGTGAGGAGTCTGTCTCTGCCTCTTCCTTCAAAGGAGAGCCAGAGGATTGCTGCCCACTGGTCTTCAGGAACCTGCTGTACTTTGCAGGCTCTCTCAAGAGCAGTTATCCATTTGTGGATGTCATCCCCACTTTTGTAGGGGGGCACAACCTTAGACAGGTTCCTATTATCAAAGACCCTATCTTTGTCCTTAGGGACAATGCTGCCACCAGTGGGTATAAACCCACTCTCTCTAGGTTGCCTAGCCTTCCTCAGTTTTTCTTCCATCAGGGCTACTTCTAGCTCCTGCTTCCTGATCCTCAGCTGGGCTTCCTGCATTCTGGCCTCATGTTCCCTCCTCTGAGGGGTGGTCATCCTTTTCCTGGAGTGACCTTGAGAGCCTCTAGAGCCATGAGAAGCATTGGAGTCACCTGAGCGATTCCTTTGCCTCCCAAGCCCTGTGTTAAGTCCACTGGGGAGATCCAATGGGGTGAACCCATTGTCAGTCCCCAATAGCCTTAGTTTAGCTGGGCCAAGTATAATACTTGGCACTGGGCTAGTTCTCCCTTCATCGTCACTACTTTCTGTATCCTCACCACTTTCCTCCCCTGTAGTATGGTTCTCATCTAAGGGATGGCTATTGGAACTGGGTACCTCTGTAGTATCTTCAGAAGGGGGTCCTCCTGTTCCTGACCCTAAGGGGGCTAACTGGGAAGCTTTCTTGAGTGCTCTCTGATTCTCATCATTCTGTAAGAGCTCTCTGAGCTCAGCAGAGTTTGGGTTCTTGGGCTGTTTAAGGCCTCTAAGAGTTGCCAAATGCCTGAGCTCATTCTGATTAAGGGTAGCAAAGCTGGATGGTGCCCTCTGGGGGTCACTGTAGGAGAGTAGGGTCTGCTATCCTATGGTCACCCCAAATTTTTGCTTTTTGCTTCACTGGTTTTTGACATATTGAGGCTGTGGGCCTGCCAATCAGACCCCCAGCCTGCTGTTCTCTCTACTAAATTAAAACTATGCACCCTAGGTGCATAACCAATTGGAAGTGGATCACCCTGTCAGCCCCTGTACCAGTGTACACTAGGTACCCAGGGCATTGGTGTACCCAAGGCCTGCCAGGGGCTGCAGCATGCATTATGCCACCCCAGGCTTGGCCTAACAACCTGACACAACTGGCTGATCACTCAGCTGGGGTAAGTTGGTGTAATCACCTCTTACTTGGGTGTAGTATACCTATACCTAACCTTAAATGGGACACCTGGTAACCTATAAGTCACTCCTATGGCAGGCCTTAACAATCCTGAAGGCAGAGTGCTTGGTTCCATGTGAGATGGTGCTCTGGCATGAGCTGAGCCTGTCTGCAGTGGTCGGAACAACTTCCTTCTACTGTTTCCAGATATCGTCATACCATATACTCTTAAGTGCATTATGAACCTCGCGGTTAAATGCTATCTTTGGTTTGGCTTTATCAAAACATGTCGAGTAAGGTGTCATACGAATTGGAATACTAACCCCTCGCCAATTCTGGCGACGGGGTTAGCATTCCACCCTTCTAGAGGGACACGACATGTACAGTACCTGAAACCCGGGTAAAATCAGACATAGCCTCAGCTCCACAAAATGGATGCTGCCACCACAGACACAAGTCTGCCCTCCTGCTGCTGGGAGTCCTTCCAGCTTGGGAGGTGTGGACAAAGGGTTTCCTGCCAGGGGAGGTGCATGCACCACCCCAGACAGGATTTTGTGTATTGGTCAGGTAGGGCTTGAAAGAAACCAGACATGCCTGTGGCTCACAAGGAGCCTCGGTGCATATGCCAGTTCAAACCGGTCCTGGGGCACACCAGTCCCGGGCCTGGGGCGAGCTGGACAAAGGATTGGGGGTGTAACCACCCCCCTTCCTGGTCCCACCCTTAGGGAGGGACCTAGCAGGTAGTCCGGCCCCTAGAATCCGCTTAAAGGTAGGAGCTGTGTCCTAAGACTTCAGACATCCTGGAATCAACTTGAAACTAAGAAGAAGACGGGAACTTCGACATTCTGCTGCACAGAAGACTGAAGAAAATCTCCCCTGTGGTCAGGGAGTGACCACCTTGCTAACGCAAGCACCATCCAGCGAATCACCGTCTGCTTTGCCGCCGCCTCCCGCCGGAGCCCGAGCCCAGAGACTGACAAGACCTGGACCTCCAGACCTCTCACCGCCCGATCCACAGTCCCTGCAAAGAGGAGACCCGTGGAGGCACCGAGACACGTGGAGCCAGCCATCTTGGAACGACTACGACAAGCTGACCAGTGCAACAACCGAGGCTCCCTCCAAGTTGTGCTTTGGGTCCTGAGAAGCCCAACCCTCGAGCAGCATCTGCACCAAAGGTGAGCCCTCCAGCATCTCCACGATCTGCGTGGGGCCCTTCTGCATTTTGCCACTCGACGCGCCTAACCGGTTGCTGGCCCGCTGGCTAGTGGCCATCTTGGCGACGAAATCTACGACAAACACCGCTGGTCTGGTTGCTCCAGACTGGCCCTTGCTCCCCTCCAAAGGAGCAATCCCTCTGACCTTGCTGGTCAGAACCAACAGCTGATTTCCGAATCCTTCTACAATTGCTTTTGCCAAGGCTTGTTTGCTTCAATCAAGTCGCCGACACCGCCGACAGCGAGAGCCTGCGTGGGACAGCTCGTGAGCCGACTCCTGGACGTCGTCGACCTTCAGGGACCACGTGGCTGCGGAGACAAGCTACCCCTCATCACCTGTTTGCACCCGACATCGCCTGGTACCCACCTGGTGCCACGCTGGTCACTGGCTAGTGACTGTGAACACTGTCCCCTCTGCTTACAGGTCTTCAACATCTCCGATCCACTCTTGGATCCACTGCATCTCTTCCCGACCGACCGCCTGCAGCACTTTTGTCTACAGGCCCCACGGAACAGATAGAAGAAACCCGACGCACTTCGAGGCCTATGCACCCGCTTCCTGTGGGTGAGGTAAAGCTGGCACACCTGTGCCCATGTGTAGTAATACATCTCTAGTGCCTGTGTTCCAAATCTTAAGTTCCTAGGTCATCCGGAAGATTCCTTTTGCAGTAACTTTGTACTTTTTACGCACCCATTGAAACCTATGGGAGCCCGCGTGTGACTATTTGCTCTGCACACGCCACCCGTGGACCTCCTGGTCACTAACTGACGTTAGCTCCTTGTAGGCCCAGCGATTCTAGAGGCCCTAGGCCTTTTCCCTTTTCTGTTCGTGGTACTTATACCACTATTTTAGTATATGGTTTGAGTGGCCACCAGGGCCTATCCATATAACGTGCAACTTCTGTGTATTCTGTGATAATCTTGTTTGACGATTTGTGCTCCTGTGCTCATAAAGAGACTAGGGGTTACTTTGAGAAATAAATACATATATATTTTGAATATATATCTGTGTGGTGTCCTTTCATTGGTATAAAAGGGGGTTACTATTGGTAAAACAGCTTGCTTAACACGTTTCACGAGTTTAGCCTCAAAGACTGCTTAGCCTACGCTACCACTAGGGCAGCTGGTCCGAAAAGGTTGACTTACAACCACACCATAAGGGTTGCTTGGCATGGTACAAGGTGGTCACTAGAACTAGTGAACAGCATATACCAGGCCAACTTCTCACATTGGTGAGCAGCGGTTGGATTTGAGCTTGCTGTGTTTTACCATTGTAATCTCTTGGTTACCAATTGAAAGATCACATAGGTACCTGTAGGTACATATAAAACAAGATTAGATATACATAAGTTCTACTGAACTTAGTTGTTGTAGAGCAAAGGGAGTAGCACACCCTGACTACAACTACTAGATAGGTTTAGTAGGTAAACCCAAGTGTAGGTAGATTGCAACACATCCACCCACACTTAAGAGCAATGGCCGGGGCAGAGGGGTCCACTGTACCCATCTCTGTTGAGAGTGACCCCCAGAGGGCACCATCCAGCTTTGCTACCCTTAATCAGAATGAGCTCAGGCATTTGGCAACTCTTAGAGGCCTTAAACAGCCCAAGAACCCAAACTCTGCTGAGCTCAGAGAGCTCTTACAGAATGATGAGAATCAGAGAGCACTCAAGAAAGCTTCCCAGTTAGCCCCCTTAGGGACAGGAACAGGAGGCCCCCCTTCTGAAGATGCCACTGAAGTACCCCTTCCCAATAGTCACCCCTTAGATGGGATGCCTACCACAGAGGAAGAAAGTGAAAAGGATACTGACAGTAGTGAGGATGAAGGGAGAACTAGCCCAGTGCCAAGTATTATACTTGGCCCAGCTAAACCAAGGCTATTGGGGACTGACAGTGGGTTCAACCCACTGGATCTCCCCAGTGGACTTAACACAGGGCTTGGAAGGCAAAGGAATCGCTCAGGTGACTCCAATGCTTCCCATGGCTCTAGAGGCTCTCAAGGTCACTCCAGGAAAAGGATGACCACCCCTCAGAGGAGGGAACATGAGGCCAGAATGCAGGAAGCCCAGCTGAGGATCAGGAAGCAGGAGCTAGAAGTAGCCCTGATGGAAGAAAAACTGAACAAGGCTAGGCAACCTAGAGAGAGTGGGTCTATACCCACTGGTGGCAGCATTGTCCCTAAGGACAAAGATAGGGTCTTTGACAATAGGAACCTGTCTAAGGTTGTGCCCCCCTACAAAAGTGGGGATGACATCCACAAATGGATAACTGCTCTTGAGAGAGCCTGCAAAGTACAGCAGGTTCCTGAAGACCAGTGGGCAGCAATCCTCTGGCTCTCCTTTGAAGGAAGAGGCAGAGACAGACTCCTCACTGTTAGAGAAGAGGATGTCAGAAACTACAGAGTCCTGAAGAGTGTTCTGGTAGATGGGTTAGGCTTAACCACTGAACAGTACAGGTTAATGTTCAGAGACACCCAAAAGACACAGACTCAGGACTGGTCTGAATACATTGAATGTGCCACTAAGGCTTTGGAGGGTTGGTTGCTGGGAAGTAAGGTATCTGATTTTACAGGATTGTATAATTTGATGATGAGAGAACAGATTTTAAATAACTGTCAAAACCAGCAACTGCATCAACACTTGGTTGACTCTGATCTGACCTCTCCCCAAGAATTGGGAAAGAAGGCAGACAAATGGGTCAGAACCAGGGTTAAGCAAAAGAACCAGAACCAGGGCCAAGGGGGTGATCAGAAGAAAACAGACCAAAAGGGTGGAGATCAGAAACCTAAAGACCAGAAGTCTTCAACAGGGCCCCAAACTACTACTAAGGAGGGTGGGTCCCAACAGTCCAAAAAGAAGAAAGAAGGTCAGAAGAAACCCTGGTGCAATCATTGTAAAAATACAACTCACTGGACTAGTGATTGCAAAAAGGGTGGAGCCCCCAACACTGTTGCCCCTAAGGCACCTGCTCCCAGTACTACTGTTAGCGGTGTTGGTCCCCAGACAAAGGGTGTAGTGGGAATCACTATGGGAACTGAAGGAGATTCTGACTTAGACAGAACCCTTACACAGGCAGTCTTGATCTGTGATGGGGACATTGATTTGTCCCTGACTGTGAGCCCCAGTAACCTGGGCAAGTACAGACAGACTCCTTTAATTAATGACAAAGTGGCTCAAGCCTACAGGGACACATGTGCCAGTGTCACTATGGTGACACCAGGCTTTGTGGATCCTGGACAGTACATACCAGGTGAGAACTACCTGGTGACCAATGCCAGCAATGCCACTACTTCACATAGTGTGGCAGTTGTTAACTTCTCATGGGGAGGGGTAACTGGCCTCAAAAGGGTTGTGGTTAGTGCAGACCTCCCAGTAGAATGTTTGTTGGGCAATGACCTAGAGAGTTCTCTATGGTCAGAAGTGGAGTACAGGACTCATGCAGAGATGTTAGGTATATCATCACATGTCCTTGCTGTGACCAGGTCACAGGCCAAAAAGTGCCTCACTGAACCACAGGTCTTGGATCCTGGAACAATGGACCAAGCACCTACCAAGAAGAAGAACAGGAGGGTCAAGGCTGTGCCTTCCCCCCTGCCTCAGAGTGATGATCAGCCTTCCCAGGAAGCTGATCTAGAGGACCCTGAAGGAACTGTCCCTGAAGAGCTTGAACCTGATCAGGTTGAGTTTCTGGGGACAGGGGGACCTTCAAGGGCTGACTTGAGGCAGGCTCAGTTATCCTGTCCCTCTCTTGAACCCCTCAGACAGCTGGCTGCTGCTGAGGCTGCTGGGAATGCTCAAGGTACCCATAAAGTGTATTGGGATGAAGGGCTCCTTTATTCAGAGGCTAGAGACCCCAAGCCTGGTGCAACCAGGAGGTTGGTTATACCTCTGCAATTTAGGGGCTTCCTTCTTACCTTGGCCCATGATATTCCTTTAGCAGGACACCTAGGCCAGAACAAGACCTGGGACAGACTTGTCCCTCACTTTCACTGGCCTCATATGAATGAAGATACAAAGGAGTTTTGTCGCTCCTGTGTTACCTGCCAAGCCAGTGGCAAATCAGGTGGCACAACAAAGGCCCCCCTAATACCACTACCTGTGGTGGGGGTCCCCTTTGAAAGAGTGGGAATAGACATAGTGGGTCCCATGGATCCTCCCACTGCATCTGGGCACAGATTTATACTGGTGGTAGTGGATCATGCCACCAGGTATCCAGAGGCAATTCCCCTTAGGACCACTACAGCTCCTGTTGTGGCCAGGGCCCTGCTGGGAGTATTCTCCAGAGTGGGGTTTCCTAAGGAGGTAGTATCTGACAGAGGTACCAACTTTATGTCAGGATACTTGACAGCTATGTGGAAGGAATGTGGTGTCAACTACAAGTTCACCACCCCTTATCACCCACAATGCAATGGGCTTGTTGAGAGATTCAACAAGACCCTAAAGGGTATGATCAAAGGATTACCTGAAAAGCTCAGGCGAAGATGGGATATCCTTCTACCCTGCCTTCTGTTTGCTTACAGAGAGGTCCCACAAAAAGGAGTTGGCTACAGCCCCTTTGAATTGTTGTTTGGGCACCCTGTGAGAGGCCCACTGTGTTTGGTGAAGGAAGGATGGGAGTTACCTCTCAAAAAGCCTAAGCTAGACATAGTGGACTATGTACTTGGTCTCCGCTCAAGGATGGCTGAGTATATGGAGAAGGCATCTAAAAACCTTGAGGCAAGCCAGGCCTTACAGAAAGCTTGGCATGACCAAAAGGCTGTCTTGGTTGAGTATCAGCCAGGACAGAAGGTATGGGTGTTGGAGCCGGTGGCCCCAGCAGCACTCCAAGACAAATGGTCTGGACCCCATACAATCCTGGAAAAGAAGGGAGAGGTCACCTACTTGGTCGACCTAGGAACTCCCAGGAGTCCCCACAGGGTACTCCATGTTAACAGGCTTAAAGCATATGTTGACAGGGCAGACATGGGCTTGCTCATGGCTACAGATGAGGGACAGGAGGAAGAGAGTGACCCTCTCCCAGACCTGTTGTCTCAGAACCCTGAAGATGGCTCAGTTGAAGGAGTGACCCTTGGAGGCAACCTCACTGCCCATCAGCAGACTGAATGTAGACAGGTTCTACAATCATTTTCACATATGTTTTCCTTGATACCTAGTCAAACTGACTGGTGTACCCATGTTGTGGACACTGGTGACAGTCTGCCTGTAAAGAACAAACTTTACAGACAACCTGACCACGTCAGGGACTGTATAAAGGCTGAGGTACATAAAATGCTGGAATTAGGTGTCATTGAACCCTCAGAGAGCCCCTGGGCTAGCCCAGTGGTTCTGGTCCCCAAACCTCACACCAAAGATGGCAAGAGAGAGATGAGGTTCTGTGTGGATTACAGAGGACTCAATGCTGTCACCAGGACAGATGCACACCCTATTCCAAGGGCAGATGAGCTCATAGACAAACTAGCTTCTGCAAAGTTTTTGAGCACATTTGACTTGACAGCTGGCTATTGGCAAATCAGGTTAGCTGAGGAGTCTAAGGCCAAAACAGCATTCTCAACCCCAGGTGGGCATTATCAGTTTGTGGTGATGCCCTTTGGTCTGAAGAATGCACCTGCCACCTTCCAAAGGCTGGTGAACCAAGTCCTTACTGGGTTGGATGACTTTTGCGCAGCATATCTTGATGACATTGCTGTCTTTAGTTCCACCTGGGAGGATCACCTGATCCACCTGAAGAAGGCTCTTGAGGCTCTGCAAAGGGCAGGCCTCACTATCAAGGCTACTAAGTGCCAGATAGGGCAGAGTAAGGTTGTGTATTTGGGCCACCTTGTAGGTGGGGGCCAAGTTCAACCACTGGAGAGTAAGATACAGTCCATCAAGGATTGGTCCCCTCCAACCACCCAGACTCAAGTTCGAGCTTTCTTGGGCTTGACTGGGTATTACAGGAAGTTTGTTAAGAACTATGGGTCCATTGTGACTCCTCTTAATGATCTGACATCCAAGAAGATGCCCAAAAAGGTTCAGTGGACAGTAAGCTGTCAAAAGGCATTTGATGACCTGAAGGAGGCCATGTGCTCTGCACCTATCCTGAAAAGTCCTGACTACTCCAAAGAGTTTATTGTCCAAACAGATGCTTCTGAGTTGGGTGTGGGAGCTGTGCTGTCACAACTTAATGTAGATGGTCAAGACCAACCCATTGCTTTTATTAGCAGAAGGTTGACCCCCAGAGAGAAGAATTGGTCAGCTATTGAGAGGGAGGCCTTTGCTGTGGTGTGGGCCCTGAAGAAGCTGAGGCCATACTTGTTTGGCACTCACTTCAAGATTCAGACCGACCATAAGCCCCTCTTGTGGCTAAATCAGATGAAGGGTGAAAACCCCAAACTGCTTAGGTGGTCCATTTCCCTACAGGGGATGGACTTTACAGTGGAGCACCGGCCAGGTACTGACCATGGGAATGCAGATGGTCTCTCCAGGTACTTCCACTTAGGACATGAAGACGAGACTGGTCAAGGCTAGTTTAATGTCCCAGCGTTTGGGGGGGGGTTGTGTAGGAGAGTAGGGTCTGCTATCCTATGGTCACCCCAAATTTTTGCTTTTTGCTTCACTGGTTTTTGACATATTGAGGCTGTGGGCCTGCCAATCAGACCCCCAGCCTGCTGTTCTCTCTACTAAATTAAAACTATGCACCCTAGGTGCATAACCAATTGGAAGTGGATCACCCTGTCAGCCCCTGTACCAGTGTACACTAGGTACCCAGGGCATTGGTGTACCCAAGGCCTGCCAGGGGCTGCAGCATGCATTATGCCACCCCAGGCTTGGCCTAACAACCTGACACAACTGGCTGATCACTCAGCTGGGGTAAGTTGGTGTAATCACCTCTTACTTGGGTGTAGTATACCTATACCTAACCTTAAATGGGACACCTGGTAACCTATAAGTCACTCCTATGGCAGGCCTTAACAATCCTGAAGGCAGAGTGCTTGGTTCCATGTGAGATGGTGCTCTGGCATGAGCTGAGCCTGTCTGCAGTGGTCGGAACAACTTCCTTCTACTGTTTCCAGATATCGTCATACCATATACTCTTAAGTGCATTATGAACCTCGCGGTTAAATGCTATCTTTGGTTTGGCTTTATCAAAACATGTCGAGTAAGGTGTCATACGAATTGGAATACTAACCCCTCGCCAATTCTGGCGACGGGGTTAGCATTCCACCCTTCTAGAGGGACACGACATGTACAGTACCTGAAACCCGGGTAAAATCAGACATAGCCTCAGCTCCACAAAATGGATGCTGCCACCACAGACACAAGTCTGCCCTCCTGCTGCTGGGAGTCCTTCCAGCTTGGGAGGTGTGGACAAAGGGTTTCCTGCCAGGGGAGGTGCATGCACCACCCCAGACAGGATTTTGTGTATTGGTCAGGTAGGGCTTGAAAGAAACCAGACATGCCTGTGGCTCACAAGGAGCCTCGGTGCATATGCCAGTTCAAACCGGTCCTGGGGCACACCAGTCCCGGGCCTGGGGCGAGCTGGACAAAGGATTGGGGGTGTAACCACCCCCCTTCCTGGTCCCACCCTTAGGGAGGGACCTAGCAGGTAGTCCGGCCCCTAGAATCCGCTTAAAGGTAGGAGCTGTGTCCTAAGACTTCAGACATCCTGGAATCAACTTGAAACTAAGAAGAAGACGGGAACTTCGACATTCTGCTGCACAGAAGACTGAAGAAAATCTCCCCTGTGGTCAGGGAGTGACCACCTTGCTAACGCAAGCACCATCCAGCGAATCACCGTCTGCTTTGCCGCCGCCTCCCGCCGGAGCCCGAGCCCAGAGACTGACAAGACCTGGACCTCCAGACCTCTCACCGCCCGATCCACAGTCCCTGCAAAGAGGAGACCCGTGGAGGCACCGAGACACGTGGAGCCAGCCATCTTGGAACGACTACGACAAGCTGACCAGTGCAACAACCGAGGCTCCCTCCAAGTTGTGCTTTGGGTCCTGAGAAGCCCAACCCTCGAGCAGCATCTGCACCAAAGGTGAGCCCTCCAGCATCTCCACGATCTGCGTGGGGCCCTTCTGCATTTTGCCACTCGACGCGCCTAACCGGTTGCTGGCCCGCTGGCTAGTGGCCATCTTGGCGACGAAATCTACGACAAACACCGCTGGTCTGGTTGCTCCAGACTGGCCCTTGCTCCCCTCCAAAGGAGCAATCCCTCTGACCTTGCTGGTCAGAACCAACAGCTGATTTCCGAATCCTTCTACAATTGCTTTTGCCAAGGCTTGTTTGCTTCAATCAAGTCGCCGACACCGCCGACAGCGAGAGCCTGCGTGGGACAGCTCGTGAGCCGACTCCTGGACGTCGTCGACCTTCAGGGACCACGTGGCTGCGGAGACAAGCTACCCCTCATCACCTGTTTGCACCCGACATCGCCTGGTACCCACCTGGTGCCACGCTGGTCACTGGCTAGTGACTGTGAACACTGTCCCCTCTGCTTACAGGTCTTCAACATCTCCGATCCACTCTTGGATCCACTGCATCTCTTCCCGACCGACCGCCTGCAGCACTTTTGTCTACAGGCCCCACGGAACAGATAGAAGAAACCCGACGCACTTCGAGGCCTATGCACCCGCTTCCTGTGGGTGAGGTAAAGCTGGCACACCTGTGCCCATGTGTAGTAATACATCTCTAGTGCCTGTGTTCCAAATCTTAAGTTCCTAGGTCATCCGGAAGATTCCTTTTGCAGTAACTTTGTACTTTTTACGCACCCATTGAAACCTATGGGAGCCCGCGTGTGACTATTTGCTCTGCACACGCCACCCGTGGACCTCCTGGTCACTAACTGACGTTAGCTCCTTGTAGGCCCAGCGATTCTAGAGGCCCTAGGCCTTTTCCCTTTTCTGTTCGTGGTACTTATACCACTATTTTAGTATATGGTTTGAGTGGCCACCAGGGCCTATCCATATAACGTGCAACTTCTGTGTATTCTGTGATAATCTTGTTTGACGATTTGTGCTCCTGTGCTCATAAAGAGACTAGGGGTTACTTTGAGAAATAAATACATATATATTTTGAATATATATCTGTGTGGTGTCCTTTCATTGGTATAAAAGGGGGTTACTATTGGTAAAACAGCTTGCTTAACACGCTTCACGAGTTTAGCCTCAAAGACTGCTTAGCCTACGCTACCACTAGGGCAGCTGGTCCGAAAAGGTTGACTTACAACCACACCATAAGGGTTGCTTGGCATGGTACAAGGTGGTCACTAGAACTAGTGAACAGCATATACCAGGCCAACTTCTCACAGCTGTCAAAAGGCATTTGATGACCTGAAGGAGGCCATGTGCTCTGCACCTATCCTGAAAAGTCCTGACT